>NW_026000242.1:17323080-17360934 GCF_001458135.2 Marmota marmota marmota
GAACCCAGAATTCAGCCCTGAGTACGGTGCTTGCGCGGCTGGCAGAAACTGCAGCGCTGTAACCCTGCGTCTCTATCCCAGCGCACACTGCAGACTTTCGCCGCGGGGCGATTTGCTGAATAAGCAGTTACCCTCCGTGCGACAAACCTCTCGCGTTTGAGTCCCCGTAGCCGATCCTCGTGCGATGGAAATCCTTCCTCCAGGTTCCGGAGCACCCCACTATTGCTGGAAATTCCTAACAAGATATCCTTTAGCCGTCCTGACTTGTCATACTCCCACACAGTGAAGCAGCACACGGGGGTAATGCACTCCCCTCGCCGCCATCTTCCCCCTTCCCCTGATTAGATAAATCTTGACTGCTTTTCCTAAACCAGCTGAATTAAGTATGCTTAGAGAAATTGTCCAACATAGTATACCTCTTTTTTTAAGATTTTTTTGTAGTTATAGATGGATAGCACGCATTTATTGTATTTGTTTATTTTTAAGTGGTGCTGAGGATCGAACCCAGTACCTCACATGGGCTAGACAAGTGCTCTACCACTGAGCTACAACCCCAGCCCATAGCATATTTCTTTAACACAGCCTCTTAAAAATTCCTGTGTTGCTGCAATTCTGACACCTTTGTATAACTAACTAGCCCAACTTACTACTCACCAGATCTCCATCTCTGCCTTTTCTTCCTTCACTATTTCCCACTAAACCCCTTCCTGTGATATCCTGAAGTTTATTTGTTTTGCTTGTTAGGCAATGTCTCCACTCTTCTTTCCATTGTTCTCACCAATGTCCAATACTTTGTCCCAGAAACTGTACCACCTCTTTCTGCCAAAGAAACTGGAGCCAACCCATTCATTAGAATATGTCACAGCCTAAAATCTCCTCTGGATTCTTTCCTAAGTAAATAATACAAAGAGACAAAAATCCCACAAGAATTAAAACCTTCATAAAAGGTACAGGCAAGAGCTTAGTTGGTGGCAAGAAAATAAAATGGAAATTATCTTGTAAAGACCCAGCAGTTCTGAGATTCTACTTAGGGTATGGAAAAGAACAGGAATCAGTATAAGAAATGCTTGAGGAAGAGCATGACAGGATGGATCTAGCTTCAAACTATGAAATCTTGGCAACAGAAATTGAGACAGATTGGAGCAATGAGATTATTTGGGGAATTCCTCTTTTCTATAGGCAAAGACATTGAGAATCTGAACACAGAAGAGATGGGGTTGAAAAGTTTTAAAAAACACTGAAGAAAGAAAATCAAAAAGATTGGGTAGATTTGGGGTGAGGTAGAAATATAACCAGTCATATCAGAACTTTGAATAGGCCCTTGCTTTTGTCAAACTGGGAGAAACTTCCTATGGACTAATATATGTTGAATCGAATGACCTCAGGCATACCTAATTCCTTGCAAAAGTAGTGTCTCATGAAAAGTGGCTTAAAATTACAGTTATTACTTTAGACGGTGATGCTGCAAAATCATTTGTTCTCCACATAAAACAAAAATATGTTCAGCTTTCTTTATGGCATAATTTATAATGTCCCAAGTCCACACGCATGAATGGAAACAAGTGTAATCAAATAGCCAACAGAGAAGTCAGAGTGATGTACTTCTTAAAAATATCTCAGTGGTATTCTACTGTCCTTGAGCAATTAATTATAAAGCAATACTGGTATTCCTTCACTTGTACATAATTCCATCTTTCATTATTCATAAAGTGCTGAAGTTATGTCTTTGTTTAGGCTTGTTTTTTATTATTGTTTTGTAGGGCATATAATCCTGCTTATTTTTATTTGTTGTTGTGGTTTTCAGTAAGGACAGGAAATAGTTTTGAGTTAAATGATAACCAATTTAAAAACTGCATAAAAGTATTTCCATTAAACATCTGTGTATTTTAAAATAATGGCAACTCTTACACATAATAAACAAAATATTTTAAAATGCCTTAAGAATAGAGCAGAAGTAGGTACCATACAGACAAGAGCTCATGGGTGGTATAAAGCTGGCAGAACCTGGCTGAGAAGTAAATTTAAAACTGAGTTCAAAATAAATTTGGGATTTATACATGAATAAGTCAACAGTATAGGTCATAGACAATAAACTCCATGAGAACAGAGAATTTTATTTGTTCTTGAATCAGGCCTTTAACCAATTTTTGTTGAATGAATAAATGTGGCAATTGAAACAGACAAACAATAGATTGATATATAATATTAATAATATAATAGTGTCTATCTTAATCAAAGCATAATATTGAGAATAAGGAAAATGTTGGTTTGATTATTCTGCCATGGGGAGATTCCATTCAGAATATTGCTTTTGTATTTATAATATAGCACATCATATTTTAAAATAGAAGAGAAATATTCTGAAGGACTAAAGTGTGAAGAGGCTAAAAAATCCTATTATGAGAACTAATGAAAGAATTGGGGAAATTTGACTAGAAAATTCTAGGTGGTATTGAAAAGATGGGATTGAAATATTCAAATATTCAATTATTTGAATAGATCACCTATGAAGACTTTATATTCCTGTGAGTCAGCGGTTCCCATATTATTCTTCGGAACATTTGTTGTCATATTTCTAGGGAATTTTCAGAAAACACAGCATGTAAATCACATCATGACCACATTTGATTTCTCTGGCGGGGTAACTCTTAATACCTAGATTAGGTTGCGACAATTGTTAATTGTGTAGGGTATTATAATAATATATTGTTCCTTCTTTTCTAGAGATACATTTAAAAATATTTGTAGATAAAATGAAAAATTAAAAGTTCAAACCAAGGTGTCCCCAAGTAAACAAATTAATTTACAATGGTCTACATGGTGAATGGGATTATCTCTAGATAATCAAAATTTGAAATTCTATTTCATCTCACCATTTAAGCCTTCCTCATGGCTCTTCATCTTAAGCACGAAGGGACATTCCCTGTCCAGTTTCCTCTCTAGTTTGTTATCTAAGACTTACAGGAAGAATAATTATGTACTGTTTTCCAGTTTGGTCTCCTACTGTTCACCTTAGAGGTGTTTGAAAACTAAGGGTGGTCTTTTGGTTCATAAAAGTTTGTTTCAAAGACTCTAGTTTTTCAAATGGATAAGAGTAATTTCAAGTAACCTACCAAGTTAGTTGTTAAGAGTTAATAAAACTTGATGCTCAATAAAAATAACATGAGTTCACTAAGAGTCCAATTTCACAAAATGCTTGACAATACTGCAAACTTCCTCTGTGTACATTCATATGCAGGTCATTGAAGTCTCCAAATGTTCTAGAGGAAAAACTGTTATTTTTCAATTATCTTTGTTTGTTTGACTTGGTTGTAATTTTATTACTATTAATTTATTCATATGTTTGTAAAATTTTTATTACTGCCATTTTTTTCATTTTAAAATTATTGCTATTTTTCATTATTACTATTATTTTGTTCCTCTTCAATATGACTGGAGTTCTTTTGCTCATAAGGAAGTCAGAACAGCTATAGTGGGTGAGCTAGGGGTTATTAACTCAAAGTTAAGTGGGCCAAAACAAAATAATTTCAGAATCACTGCTCTTTTAAAGCTCATTTTCCTACTGCTGCTGTCAGAAATGAACACAAACTTGTTGGCTCAGAACAGCACAAATTTATTACTTTGCATTTCTGAAGGTTAGAATTCCACCATGGGAGACCCTGGTTTAAAATTAATTTCTTACTTTTTTCAGTTTCTAGAGGCTGTCCTCAATCTTTAGTTCATGGTCTTCTCAATGCCTTTTCAAAGGCAGGAATGACTGGGTCATGTTTTCACACTGCCATCATTCTGACACTCCTATCATCTCTCTTTTACTTCTAAGGACCCTTACAATTAAATTGGGCCCACCAAAACAATCCAGGAAAAATTTTCTGTCTCAATGTCCTTATTCACATGTGTAAAATCTATTCTGCCATGTAAAATAACATCTTCACATTTGGAGAACTGGGACATGGAGATCTTTGAGGGAGTATTATCACTCCTATTATAGACGTATAATTGGTTTACACATTACTGGCACCTAGAAATATTTCGTATTGCCAGCATTACCACTATTGGCTGATGGTGATAAGCTCATGCAATCCTGAAACAAATTAATTTTGAACTATTGGAATAATTTTAATAAATGGATTGGAAGTTATAGAAGAAGTACTATTATTTATTTTTTATCTATTATTCATCAATGAAAGCAGACTGCATTATAATTCTTATTACACTTATAAAGCACATTTTTTCATATCTCTGGTGTATACACAGTATATTCACACCAATTCGTGTCTTCATACCTGTACTTTGGATAATAAGGATCATCGCATTCCATTACCATCATTAATAACCACATGCCCCCTCCCTTCCCCTCCAACCCCTCTGCCCTATCTAGAGTTAGTCTATTCCCCCCATGCTCCCGCTCCCTATCCCACTCTGAATCAGCCTCCTTATATCAAAGAAAACATTTGGCATTTGGTTTTCTGGAATTGACTAACTTCATTTAGCATTATGTTTTCTAACTTCATCCATTTACCTGCAAATGCCATGATTTTATTCTCTTTTATTGCTGAGTAATATTCCATTGTGTATATATGCCACATGTTTTTTATCCATTCATCTGTTAAAGGACATCTAGGTTGGTTCCACAGTTTAGCTATTGTGAATTGTGCTGGTATAAACATTGATGTGGCTGTGTCCCTGTAGTGTGCTGTTTTTACGTCCTTTAGGTATAGTCCGAGGAGAGGGATAGCTAGGTCAAATGGAGGTTCCATTCCCAATTTTCCAAGAAACCTTCATATTGCTTTCCATATTGGCTGAACCAATTTGCAGTCCTACCAGAAGTAGAGTGTACCTTTTCCCCACATCCTTGCCAACACTTATTGTTGTTTGTATGTATAATAGCTGTCATTCTGTCTGGAGTGAGATGAAATCTTAGAGTGGTTTTGATTTGCATTTCTCTAATTGCTTGTGATGGTGAACATTTTTTCATGTATTTGTTGATTGATTGTACATCATCTTCTGAGAAGTGTCTCTTCAGGTCCTTGGCCCATTTATTGATTGGGTTATTTATTTATTTATTTATTTATTGGTGTTTAGCTTTTTGAGTTCTTTATATACCCTAGATATTAGTGCTCTATTTGATGTGTGAGGGGTAAATATTTGCTCCCAAGATGTAGGCTCTCTGTTCACCTCACAGATTGTTTCTTTTGATGAGAAGAAGCTTTTAGTTTGAGTCCATCCCATTTATTAACTCTGTATTTTAATTCTTGCAACACAGGAGTCTTATTAAGGAAGTTGGGGCCTAATCCCACACGATGGAGATTAGGGCCTACTTTTTCTTAGTCTAATAGAATTACTATTATTTTTATAGCCCACACACTGCTTGCATTACACCTGATAGACAAGTCAGAAATGTAACTGCCATTTAGTACATTGCTTCTGTAGAATAAACCTATCATGAGTACCCCCAAATCACCACCCCAAATGAAACTGACAATGCCAGTCATTTCTAAATCATGCTGTATTTTAGGAATCCATTAGGCTGTTGCTATCTACACTTTACTTTCAATTTGGTGTTTTAATCCTGCAGTAGAATCTCAGAGAGACTAAAACAAAGGATATTTTTTTGTGGAAGCTCATTCATTCAACTAATATTTATTATATCCTATCGTGCACCAGACCTTGTGCTAGAAACTTCATTGTTAATGGTGAGCATGTCCCCTGTCCTCCTTGGGTTTAGTCTAATGGAAATAATTACAGGAAAGAGACAGCTACAAAAATCATACTGCTAATAAGTTGTGAAGCTGGGAAGGTCTTGTTGTGTTACTTTAATGAGAATGTTTTATAAGAAAGGGAAGGAAGGTACTATAAGGAAAAGGAAGACAATTGGAAGGGCCAGAATGAACTATTGCCTGTTCAACTAATTTGATCTAGGACCACCACACTTGCCTGGCAAGCATGTACCCTTAAGTGCTACTGCTTTAAAAAGTAAAAGTTTTTTTTTATTAGTTGTTCAAAACATTACAAAGTTCTTGACATATCATATTTCATACATTTGATTGAAGCGGATTATGAACTCCCATTTTTACCCTATATACATATTGCAGATTTACATTAATATGGCAGAATTCCCTGTTTTCAAAAGCTCCAAGAAAATGGTTTGAAATATCATGAAATGACAATACAGACATGCTTTAAATTCCATGTTTCAATTTCTCTGACTGCAAATAGGAAGAATACTTATTGGAATAGAAATGAGAATTTCTATTTCCCTTATAGCCTTTGTTTTTTTTTGGGGGGTGGACTCCGAGTTTTTTTTTATTAAATAATGGACAGTAAAATAAATTGCTTTCATCTCTTGAAAGCCTTCTTTTTTCTTTAATAATTTTGAACTTTTTCCTCCCTTTTGAGTATTCATATAGATGAGCATATTTGAAAAAGTAACCTGAATGGAATAGTAAACATATTTTGTAAAGCAACTGATTGTTACTATGGCAACATTGAATGTTTTTGACATTTAGTCTTTCCATTATTCTCTGTTGCTATAGAAATAAAACCTCAGATTCTGACACCATTTCCAAATTCTATTAAGATACAGCCCTTCTCATCCCTCAAGCAGGAGGAAGGTCCAATACTATTAGTGTACAAGATGCATTAGAATGGTTTCTAGCTCTAAGATACAAATGAGATGAGACACACTTTGCTACACTTTAATCAAACTGAAAAGAAAAAAAATGCTTAAAAAAAAAAAAAAAAAAACCGGAGGACAAAAACCCAGAAAGTAGAATAAAAGTAATTATTATTAGAACTCAGTCTTTGTCTTAAATATATAGAAAAACTTTAACTTATGAAATTAAATTTATTGAAATTTAAAATCCAATATTAATGCATAAAGAAAAGGAGAAACTTTTTTTTTTTTTTTTTTTTTTTAGTATGGTGGAATAAATCAAAAGAGAACCCAAAAGTGAGTAATGTAATTACTTGAGGTTTAGATGGGTTTTTGTGTTTAAGAAAATATTTTATGATCTACTCAGTCACTTTCTCACTTATGACTGATAACCAGGATATTCTTACATTATTTTAAAATTATTATATGTAATCCTGTATACATACTTTGGCTACGTGTTTTAACAATGGAGAAAATAGAGATTAAAAAGTAAACTGAGGGAGAGAGTAGTAAGAATGCAATGTAGGACTAGAGATGTTACAAAGGAAATTTATTGTTAGTGTAATAGAGTTGGGTTAGTATAGAAGAAAGAACAAAAACAGATGAAATGATAAGCAGAAAGATCCTAAAGGAAACAGAGCCAAACATCCTGAGAAGGATGTTTTGTAAGATCAGTGGTTAGTGTTGTATGGTTTGTGGGCATAAGATCAAAGTATTTGGGTTATCAAGAGCTATGTAAGTTGCCAAAGACTTGTGAAGTTCATTCAGCTCTATAGTAACTTTGAAAAAAAACTGCTTCTTGCTGAGGAGAATAGATACATAATGATTAAATAAAGCATAGGGCCTGTAATCAGGCAGTTCCACCACTTCCTTGCTATGTGATTTTAAGTAAGCCTCCAAATTTCTGAGCCTCAGTTTCCTTTTTCATAAATAGTGACATGCATTAAACTCTGCCTCAGTTTCCCTAACTATAAATCTCTTAGAAAAGATATGTGTGCAAAGTACTTAAAGGTGGCTAGAAATTATAAGAATGAAAGGAATTAGGACTGCAAACCAGGGCCCATTTTGCTGTATACTTTTGGTCTTTTGCTTCTGAAGTCAGAAATTTTTAATAAACTGAATAATTTTATGGAGAAGAACAAGCTTTTTGAATGACAGAACAAGGTTTAGAAGTAGAATGTGATATAGTGGAGAAAAACAATTGACGCCAGACTGTCTTTGAAACTTAAAAAAAAAAAAAAAAAAAAAAAATCTGCCAGCCCTAAGTAGCTAGTATCTCAACAAAATCTAAAGGAAAATAATTGGAAGAATTTCTGTGGAAAACATTCTGTTTTTTCATTCAAAGAAAATTTTTTTAGAATCATACAAATTTCTGTTTAAAAGCTTTCAACATCATTTTATAATTTGTTATGGTTTGAAAGTCCCCACCAAATATTGAAATTTAATTCCCATTGTGAAGATAAAGAGGTGAGACCAGGTGTGACCTTCAAGTAATTAGGAGTATTTCATGGATTAATGGATTCATGGGTTAATTGACTATCTTAAGAATAGGTTTGTTATAAAAGCCAGTTTGTTTCTGTTTCTTGGATGTACCCTTTGCAGTATGATGCTTTATGTCACCTTAGGACTCTGAAGAGTACCCTCCAGCAAGAAGGCCTTCATCAGATGTGTACCCTCACCTTGAATTCTCCTTCCATAATTGTATGAAATAAATTTTTCTTCATAAATTATTTAATATTAGTATTAGGGTAGGCCCCAAAAGGCTACAGTTAGGTTCCCTCACCAAGACTTCCTGTGGGCTATTTTATGTTTTAAGTATATAACCAGAAATCGCTTGTTATTGTTAGTCAAGGCCAGAAATACTCTGATTCACTGGGTATACTCAAGGTCATGCCTCCAATATGTAACCTGTTGGCTTTGTGCCCCCTTTGTTTGGCCTGTACATTAAAAAGTGTCAATGTAAAAGACTTAGGGACTAATGGTAAAATGGGGGCAAAATGGAACTGGCTGGGTGCTAAAGCTCGAAGTTGGAGGCTGGAGCCTATGACCACCACTGAATAAAGTATGTCTACTATCCTAACTGCATCTTGCATCTTCTTCCACCTGCCAGGCTCCAAATCTTGTTTCCTGGGCTACAGCCCCTGCATGAGAGTTAGCATCATGAACAGGAGAGTGTAGCTCAGTGGTAAAGCACCCTTGGGTTCATGGTACCGAAAAGCAAACAAACAAACAAGCAAAAACCCCAAAAGGTATCTGCAGACTAGGAGAAAATATATTCAAAATATATATGTAATTAATAAGGAATTTATACAACTGGATAGCAGAAAAAAAGAAAAAAAAAGCACCAAATAACCTAATGGTTATTTAAAATGGGCAAATGACTTTAGTAAATATTTCTTCAAAGGAAATACACAAATGGTCCATAGACATATGAAGAGATGCTACACATTATTAATTATGAGGGAAATGCAAATCAAAATCACAATATATCACTTTATGCCTGCTAGGATAGCTATTGTTTTTTTTTAAAGTAAGTGTTGATAAAAGATGTAGAATAAAGGAAAAGCTTGTACACTATTGTAGAAATATAAATTGGTATAGCCATTATGGAAAACAATATGGCGTTTCCTCCAAAAATTCAAAATAGAACAATCATAGAATTAGCAATTCAGCAATCCTTCCTCTCAATATATAGCCAAAAAATATTGAAATCACAGTCTCAAGAATCAGGAGAATATTTGCATCCCCATGTTTACTGTAGCAGTGTTCACAATTGCCAACATATGGGGAAAAAAATCTTAGTATTTATGGATGAATAAATAAATAAACAAACTGTGATACACATACAGAAGAATATTATTCAATCATAAAAATGAAGAAAATTTTGCAATTTGCAATAACATGGATAAATCTGGAGGACTAAGTAAAAACAAGCCAGACAATGAAAGACGAATACTATAGAATCTCACCTATATGTGGAACCTAAAAACTGTTGAACTCATAGAAGCAGAGGGTAGAACAGTAGCTGGAGATTGGGTGGCAGAAATAGGGAAATGTTGGTGACTATAGTTAGTATTGTATTGTGTACTTGAAATTTGCTAACAGAGTATACCTTCTTACTATACACATAAACGCTAATGTGACTGTGTGGTGATGAATGTGTTAATTAGCTGATTGTTGCAACCAGTTCACAATGTATATGTATATCAAATCATCATAGTGTAGACTTTGAATACATATATTTTTGTCAATTATACCTCAATAAAATTGGAAAATACTAAAATTAATTAAAAAATACTTTTCTTTCCAACTGTGCAAGACATTATAATTTCAACTCATAATATCTTAACAATATTACCAATGAGATATTTCACATTGTAAAATATTCTACATCATGCTAAGTCTTGATATCTTCTATATATCTTATGCTCACAGCATATCTCAATTCAGACACTACTTCTTTTATTTGGTCTGTATTTGATTTTTTAAAAATTATATTTGAAAAGTAGATTCATAAAACTTACATTTCCCAAACATACTTGGAAATCCCTAATAACTGAATTTAATTGTTTTTAAATTAAAGTTAAATACAATTACAATTTAGTTATTCAGTTGGACTAGCCATATATCAAAGACTTATTTGGTCATTACATTTGGGTAGTGCAGTTCTAGAATAAGTGTGTAAGTTTAGGTAAAATCTCTAGCTTGACATTAATATTAACAAAAATCAATTCAGTGAACAAAATATCAAGTTGGTAATGGCGTACTAATATTGGATATTATAGATTACCTTTAATCTCTTTCTGTTGGTTCATACCCACTCAGAGTTGATAAAGCTAGAAGAAATAATGAGGTTATCCAGAAAAGATCCTGTAAATAGCAAGGAGACTGAGGTTAACTGGAGGAAGATTAGACTTCATGATATGAAAGAAAAAATTTCTCAATACTTAACTCCTTCTAGACTTTATCCCTAATACTGAAGGAAATAGATTCAAATGGTGGATAGATTTTGGAAGAGGACAGAGAGAAGGTGCCTGGTCATTATGGAAGTGGATAGTTCTGTTACTTTTTCATCACGTTCAGCCAAAAAGCATCCACCACAACAAAACCAAAAATTATAAAGTAAATGTTTCTGCATTTTCTGAAAACAACAAAACTTTCTTTTGTTCTACTTAGGCAAATGTATAAACATGTTTCTTTGATAAAGTCATAAGTAAAAATCTGTAAGATTATTCACTACATTTTGAAGAGCATATTTCACAAGTGCTTCTTATTTTATGACCTAGAACTCCTCTTGCAATATCCAGAAAGGATTCTCCATTGATCAAGAATATTCCATCATTTATTTATCAAATCTTCTTTCAGTAATTATTTTCTAGGCAATTTGCTAGGCAAAGAAAGAGTTGTATGAAGAAAGGTACTGGTTGTGATGAGAGCTCTCTTGAGTAGGGTTGCTAGATTTTGTAAATAAAAGTAATTCCAAATCTTGCATGGGACGTACTTATATTAAAACTTAGTTGATATTTATGTAAACTTCAAATTTAACTTAGCATCCTGTCTCATGTGGCAAACCTACATTAGATGAACAACTTGGAAGTGGAGGTACAGTGGTTGGAGAAGAAAGGAAGGCTTCCTTCAGGAAGTAATTTCTAAAGTGAATCCTGGGAATAGTAGAGAAGAGGCAGGGAAGAACCTTTTGGATAGAAATACAGAAATGCAAACTGAGTCCCAAGGCCACTGTAGTGAAGGAACTGAAAGAAGTAAAAACTGGGGTGAGGAATGCTGAGAATATGATGCCTGAGGGAAAAATAGGAGCCTTACCTTTCAGGATTTTGTAAGCCTTTTAAGGAGTTAGCACTTCAAGGTAAGATTAGTGAGATTACATATGCTAACGAACTCTAAGCAACTCATTTTGGCTACCGTTTGAATGGTACCAGTTAGGAAGCTACTGAGATAATTTTGGTGAGAGTGAATTAGGGGCCTGAACAGAGAGGCAGTGGGAAGACAGGTTCACTAGCTCACACCTCAACTGGAGACTGCAGAGAAGGAGACAACTACAAAGAGGAATAGAGAAGAGGGTTGAAACGGAGGAAAACCAGAAGCAGCACGTATTAGGGAAAACACTGAAAAAAAGAGTCGACAAGTCAGTTTTACTTATGTATTTATTTATTTATTTTTGAGTAGTCAAGTAAAAGAAGTGACTAATGGATTTTGCCAAAAGGAAGTCACCAGTGACCTTTGGCAAAGTCAGTCTCAGGGGAATGGTTGACATCAAAGGAAGTCGCAATTGTTTCAGTACATGATGCTGGCCTCGGAAGCCCGTTAGATTCAAGAATGTCAATTCTTCTCTGCCCTTTTAACAGTCGGTGGAGGGTGAAGGACAGGAGTAGAGTTTGGAGATGGAGCGGCCAATTCTCCAATCAGGTGGAACAGCGCGGCAAGCTGATCGCTAGGGACCAATCCTTTCCTAGAGGCCACTTGACTGACAGAGACAAGCACCAAAGACTGAGCGCAGAACGGGAGGCGACTCACAAAGGGGCGGATTCCAGGGCACTAACCCGGAACCGGTTTGGGATTCGATTCCCATTGTGAGGCCTGGCCTGAGGCGGGCTCTCGCCCAGAATGGTAGTGCCCTTCGGACCAATGGATGAGCCGCATCTAATGAGCGGCATGTACTCCAGCCAATGGAGGGAGTGAGAAGTTGGTGGGCGGGGAATTAATGAAGCGTCCCTTTTTTACCACCCTTAGAGGCGATCTTGTGGAGGTGCTGCCGGGGTCGCAGGTGAGCAGTACGGTGCGGGAGGAGACAGCGAGGGTGACAGGCTCCACGGACAGTGGGTGTCCTCGCATGGGGGGAGGGTCCCGGCGGGGTCAGCGGCAGGTTGCGTCTCGCCGCTACCAGCCTCTGACCCTGGCTTTGCAGCGTTAGCGGGACTACAACATTTGAAAGAAGTACCTAGCGCGGCTGTCCCTGATGGGAGAGGGTTAGAAGGGCCCAAACCCCTGAAACAAGGCTGCGGAAGTTTCTGAACACCCAAATCGGGACTCCCATTAAATATTCGGAGAAAGGAATCCTTTTCCAAGTTGCCCCGGCTCTCACCAGGTGCAGCCGCATCATGTGGCTGAGTCAGGTGCGCGCCCCCTGTTCCTGGGTGGCCTCGCGGGAATCCTGTCCTCCTGGTTTCTTCATAGGGGGTGTTTACTGAGCAGTCCCGCAGGAGGCGGCAGCTTGGAGCAGGTGAATGATACTTTGGTGACTCTTTTCTAAACTCGTTTACCTACAAGTTTTAAAGAAGAACGTACTATTCGGCAGGGAAGTTAATTTCCTATAAGAACATTGGGGGGCAGGAATCATACTTTAAAGAGGATTGGGGTGGACATTGAGGGAAGTTTTGTAGGTGTATGATACTTTTCTTCTCCAATTGCTTAATGAATTTACCCTTTCATTTTTTTTTTAACGCAGATTTTACTGCCTGATTTTTCTCAGACCTCTTAATTATGTCTTATCATGCAATATAGGAACGGAACTTCATTCTCAATTGTTAGTCCTTGTTAAAAATTGCCTGTTATAATATTGTTTTGGTGGTGCGTCATCTGCATGAGGATTACGTAAGTGAACTGCATATTATTCCTATTTCCTGACAGTAAAGAATGATTGTGAGATGGGATTTCAGGAAAATGACTGTTCTCTGTGATTGTACATTACAGGTCTATAAGTTTTAAAGATTCCAACTATTGAATTCCCTCCTCTGAAGATGGGGATGGCAATCAATTAAAAATGGGATGGCATTTTATGGGATGTTATATTCGGTGTCTAACACATAGTAGGAACTTAATAAATATATATATTTTTTGATGGCAGAAAACCCAAGCTTCCAAAATATAAAGAAGACAGAAAGATATCCATTCCTGAAAACATAGCCTTTATGTGTGTTAGCAAATTTTAACAACACAATATGCACTGAGGCTGGCACTTTTTTTTTTTTTTAACTTAGAAAATGTCAAGCTTTCATGCAAAGGTTTTTTTCACACAATAAGCCAAGACTGTCAGGAAGTCTAAGATGTGTTCCAATATTGGTTTTGATGAAATAGTTCATTAGCTCAGCATAGATCACTCATGGCTTTGCAGCGTTAGCAGTACTACAACATTTGAAAGAAGTACTTAGCGCACTAAGTAGTACTAAGAAGTACTTACTGTCCCTGAAGGGGCACCACATTAGAAGCTAGAAGTATGGAGATAGAAATTCTTGGGAAAAATATGAAAATGGCAACAACTGTTGTCAATTTTGACAATGACTGTTGTCAAAAAATATATTGACTTGGTGGTAAAAGCACTGCTATTTCTGCTGTTCCAATAAATTTATACCAAATTGATGAAATGATCTCAGATTCTAAGAGCAATAAAACCTGATGGTGGTTATCTGCATAAATTAGGATTCTCTTGACAATTTCAGTCATTGTTTATCATATATTTGTTCTTATAGTTTGTATAGTATTATAGTAATAGTGCCTCCATATAAAAGGTAACCCTGAATTTCAAAAAAATGTGAACTTTCATAGTTATATTTGTCTTGTTCAGTACATTTTCTGATCAAAGTTCAGGGTGTTATTAAACCAACATTAAAGATTAGCTGATATTTGGCCCCGACCTAGTTTCTTAGCTTTAATTCCTGATACCTTCACCTTTTTTCATGTCCCTCATTAGTCTATTCATGTATAAGACCCACATCAAAAGCTAATTCCTTCTCAAAACCCTTTTTGATCCCATCGAAGATTTCTCCTTCTGGATATTCAGGGTATTTTGTTAGTACTTCTTTATTGTACTCTTCATATATTAGCATTAATCTTCAGTAAAGAAACAGTTGCTTACTATGTCCAGTTACTGTACTAAGAGGTAATGATAGTACATATTTTTTGTGGGCTTCCTATATCTTTGTCATTATAAACTTCTTAATTGCATTTTCCCTTTTATTTTTTTTATTGGTTGTTCAAAACATTACAAAGCTCATGACATGTCATCTTTCATACATTTGACTCAAGTGGGTTATGAACTCCCATTTTTACCCCAAATACAAATTGCAGAATCACATCGGTTACACATTCACATTTTTACAAAATGGCATATTAGTGACTGTTGTATTCTGCTACCTTTCCTATCCCCTACTATTGCATTTTCTCTTTTAAATCTTAAAACATCATGAGTCTTATTATTATTTCCATTTATAGATGAGGAAACAAGTACAAAAGGTTACTTTGCTTGTCACAGAGCTATTAAGTGGTGGAATTGGCATATAAGCCTATGTAGTCTGTATTCATGACCTTCACTTTGCCAGATTCATTATAATTTTTTATGTGCATTTCATTATGCATCTATGTTTTACTAATTTCACTAGATTGTAAATTATTTGACAACAGGAGTAATATATTTAGCTTTGATTTCCTGTTGCCTTTAATGTAAAATAAGTGACTGTAGTTATAGTCTGATAGTAGAAGTATATGGCAAGAACATTGGACTTATGTGAATGAGAACAGAAAAGTGCTCTAGAACAGGAGACATTTAAATTGAGTTCTAAAGGATGAGTAGACATTTGCTAGACAAAAGGGCAGACACCATGGGAGTTGGGGAGATGGGCTAGAGAACACAACTGTGATAGTCCTCAAATAAATAGGGATCATGACAGAGCTGTGGTGTCCAGTGTAGTAGTCAGTATCCACACGTTGTTGTTGAGTACTTGAAATATGGCTAGATTTAAAAAGTGAAGTATAAAATACTGACTGGCATTTGAAAAGTATGTAAAATACCTCAGTAATTTCTTAAATTGATTACATGTTGAAAGGATAACATTTAGGATATATTGCGTTAAATAAAATAGAATTCATTTTTACATGTTTCTCTTTACTTTTTTAATGTGGTTACTAGAGGATTTAAATTTATATATAGCTCTTATAATTTCTATTGGACAACACAGTTCTAGAATTTAGAGGAATATTATAACTGGCACTGATTTCATGTGGACTGTGCCTACACGTTTGTTGGAGAAAGTGGGTTGGGGGTTGGTATTAGGGTGATGGTTAAAATTGGAAAAGGTAAATATGATGGTATGTTGGTAAGACTCCATAATGAGTTTATAACAGGAAGAGAGGAGGAGCAAGGTAAGCAAACTTAGCTCTTAAGTGCAGTAGAAAGCCTTTGAAAGGCTTTTAGGGACTCTACATATTTGATAAATGAAGCAGTATTTCTTAATTATTCAGTCTGATAATGGATATTTCAGATTTATATTCTTAAGTTAGTCATAATATTTTCTAATAAAGATATGGGTGTCTAAAGACATTCTTCTTATAAGAATGCTTTATTCTCAGAAGAGTAGTCTGTTTCTTAAGTCTAAATTGACTTACCTGTATTGGTTGAAGTGTTTCCAATAAATAGAGGTGTGAATTGGTTCTTATGATTCGGAGACATTCTTCTGGCTTCTGACATAACATTATGTCAGTCATTCCCCCCACCCCTCAAATAAACTGACTTTTTCTACCTTGTAAGTCTTTTATGGTAGGTGAGTTTTTCCTCAATGATCTCTGAAAAGAAATTTCTTAGCAGTAATAGCATTTGTACTCCTTGCTTTTCTGTATATGTTTGAACAAGTAGGTTTTTAACACTGATTGTCTAAGCAGGATTGTTCTCAGTTTTGTCTGCCAATGAATATTACCTAGAGATCTCTTTAAATTCTTAATGCCTGCCTCTATTGCAAAAAATTGTTTTATATGGTCAGAGATGGGGATTGGTCATAGATACTTTGAAAAACTCCTTAGGTGATTGATTGTGTGTGTATGTGTGTGTGTGTGTGTGTGTGTGCACGGGCATGTGCCCATTTGCTACTAGGTAAATGGATGTGGCTAGTACAAAGTAAGTTGTACCTGTAACTATTAAATTCATACTGGATTTTAGAAACAGTGAAAAAACAAGAATGGAAATGGAAATATTACTCAGTAATTTTGTATTGATTACATAATACAATGATAATATATTGAATATATGGTGTTAAATAAAATTTGTTAAAATCAATTGTACCTCTTTGTTTTATTTTTACTGTAGCTACTAGGAAATTTTAAATTATATGCATGGCTCACATATTTTATTGGTTACTATAAAGAGAGGAGGAGCAAGGTAAGCAAACTTAGCTCTTAAGTGCAAACTTAGCTCTTAACTTAGTTAAGTTGTAGTCCTAGGACCAACAGTATCACATGCTATTATAAACATATATGATTTTTCTGGAAAGAATCTTAAGAAATTATTAGTTACATTGCTGGTAGGGAGACTTTAACTTCATTTTGTACCATTACTTAGATTTTTTAAACATATATGCATATTTTTACTTTTTGTATCAATAAATTTGTAAGATATATATTTGTGAGACTTAAAATATCTAATTTTCTATAATAAAAATCCCTCATAAGTAGATTTTTAACATAATTTTAATCTCCTCATAGTAAAATATGCCATGGGCTAACAAACAGTCACATGGTTAAAGCAGTGATGACTTATACACATGATCCTTAGAGCCAGTAATGGTGGTGGACAGAGTTGGTGAGCTTGCTGTCTAGCACAGCATGTTCTGTGTCTAGCACAGCATGTTTTGCCTCTGTGAATATGTGCACAAATGAACATGTATATATACATTTCCTTTCCCACTTTTGTTGACTTGTATTAACTATAGTATCCATACAGGGATGACGATACGCTAATGCTGTGTCTATAATAATATGACATGGTGCATATAGTTCATCATGCAACATAGTATTTGGTTTATTCATGCAGTACCCTACTGATGAATGTTTTTACTTTTACCTTAAAAATGTAATAGTTCAAGAAACTATTTAAATGCTCTGAAACAGTCTGTATCTTTTAGAAACAAAAAGTCATTCTTCTTACCACATTTTAGATAATTTAATATGGAATTGGATGTCACTTTAGCTCTCTGTTCTATTTTTAGGACATCTAACCTCTGATCCCATTTTTCAAAATGTCTTTTATAACCTGCTTATACTCAGTAGATACCCCTAGGAAGCAAGGTAGTCTGTTTGCTGAAAAAAAATTTCAGAATTTTTTTAGCCTGTTAACTGTTAAATTCTTTGGCATGGTTATGAGGTGAGTAGTTTAGTACCTAATGTCTTCACTAACTGATTCTTGCCTATATTGACTTAGATTGCCTTCTTCCCTTAATATTATGCTTTTTGTACCCGTGGAAATTTCAGTTTTTCTTTCTTACCTTCTTTCATTTATTTTCTGTTTTTTTTTTTTCCTTTTCCCATCTGCTGAGCACGTTCTTTTAATTTTATATTTTTTACATCCTCCTAATTGTTAGGCATACTACCATGTATTGAAGATACTGTCTTTGGAGCAGGTAGACTACCCTCTTCCAGGTCCTCAGTGGTGGGACAAATGATGAAAAAAGGAAAAGGCCAAGTTTGACTTCAGTAATTCCTTTGAGTTATCTTTCAACTTAGTGTACCAAGAAGCAGCAAACTGAGGCTGGGTTACTGATGTATGTCAGTTTGCTTCATTTCTTTTATTGTGTACTATAAACATGGTACCTCATGAGCATTTTCAGTCTCCTCTAGAGGAAAGCTGAATACTTACCCATCCTATTAGATAGCTTAAATTGAAAAAGGAATGTTAGGCTTGTTAGGCCTGAGTGCTAGTTAAATATGATTCTCTAAAACTATTTTCTAAAATGTTCACTAAATTTGCTTGGGATCTAAAGTTAAAACATACCATTTCCATTTCTTTCATCTTATTAGTGGATATTATTTGATATGTGCAAATATTGTAGCCATAGTGTTCTAAAACTGATATTTTGGCTGATTTTTAGCTCCCAGCATGACACCTGTGAAAATAGAGTTGAGATGTACACATTTGGCATTTGTGAGCTTTCATGAGTAGGCTCCATAATATCACATATATATATTATAAAGCATATTAATAAAGAACCATAGACCTCCCATTCAGCTTACCTGAAACAATACCAATATTGTGACCTCTGTTTCATTTTGTCTTTGATGTAATAAAGTTTAAAAGCTTTTAATAGTGCTTAATATGCCAGTAACTGTTCTCCATATTTTACTAAATCTTTTTTTTTTTTTTTTTTGCTTGTATTGTCTCTGAAACAACATTATCATCATTATTTTCCAAATAAAATTGCATACAAAGAGCTTAAAGGCCCCCCACCTACGAAGTGGTAGATCTAAATCTAATCCCTGGATTCTGACTCCAGAATTTGTGTTTATAACAACTATAAATACTGTCTTTTTTAATGATGTTTTAATTTATTAGTATATTTTCTTGTATTCTTTTGACAAAAGGCTTAGATTTGACTGAAAGGCTAGCATATACGTAGAATAATATTAAGCATGCTGTCACTGATTATATTCCAATTTAATGGATTTTAATTTATCAGTAAATGTCTTTGAGAAATTCTGTTTCAGACATAGTTTGCTTGCAGTCCTGTTTTTGTTTTTATATACTTTGCTCTTTTTTGTGTTTGTGGAATTGACAGTTGATTTTTTTTGAGAGTACATTTTCTGCTGTTTAGAATTTTTCATTCTCTCTGACCTCTATTTCAACAGCAAGTGGCCATTCAGGAAATGATTATTTCACATGAGTGAGTAGAAACAAAAAGATAGGGTGTTTGGCATATATTTGGTGATTTTTCTAGATACACACAAAGCCTGTGGAACAAAGATTACCGGAAACTAGAAAAGATAAAATATGAATAAAAGTTTGATGAAATGGAAATAAATGCTGTCTTGGTAAAGTTTAAGAATGAGGAATTAGCAACCACTTTTAACTGTAAAAGAGTATTCAAACAGTAAAAGAAAAGATTTTTGTGTATTTTTAAAATTTAACCTTATTTGTTTATTTTTGCTTTAGTAGAAGGTACTATTTCCATTATGAATTAGTAGAGAAATATTTTTCACATCAATAAAAATTTAAAACTGGTAGTCATGAAAGTGTTTGAGAAAAACCAGGTTAAAAGGTAAACTGAGATATAATAAAATTTTTTAAAGTTTATTTGAGGAAACAGTGGTTTATAAATTGGGCAGCTCCAAACTAGGAGTGTTTCAGTGATTCTGCAGAGGAAGTGCCAGGAGAAGGCTTTTATAGAATGAACATGGAAGTAAAGCAATGAAAATATTTGATTCATTACATTTATATGGTTGCCTCCATCATTCTATAACCATAAGTTGGCTGCTTCTGATTGGTTGGCCTTAGTTTTTTTTTTGTTGTTGTTTTGTTTTTTGTTTTTAATGTGGCATTTACAAGAAGTAGCCCAAGTATTTCACTTATATTTGCAAATCAAAGGAAGGTCACTTAGGAGATCTAACTGATTACTTTGTTCAGGGATTCTTCAGGCCTTCTCTCCATTTTTATTTACTTTAATACATGACAGGGAAAACTGGTTGAAGTTTGGAGTTTTTCTGCTTATATATGGAATTTATCTGGACATTCCACATAGATAGGAATCTGTTCCTTTTGAAAATCTGCTAAGTGGTATCTCAAAATTCATCAGCAACACATTTCTGATTTAGCTGTCACAAGCTGATAATTAAGTTGAAGTAGATGTGACACAGAGAACTCGGATATAAATCCTGTCATTTAAGTAGCTGTGTGCAAATTAACCTTTCAATTTTGTTTTAAAAATAGAAATAACTGGTATCTTTAATACAGTGCTGTGGTGGGGACTAAATGACAGAATTTGGAACTTTATGAGTATTTGGTATTTTT
The DNA here is from genome assembly GCF_001458135.2 of Marmota marmota marmota. Classification (NCBI taxonomy): domain Eukaryota; kingdom Metazoa; phylum Chordata; class Mammalia; order Rodentia; family Sciuridae; genus Marmota; species Marmota marmota. Next base: position 17,343,513 of record NW_026000242.1, read on the forward strand.
TCTTCATAATGTCAGGAAAGGTTTATAGTCAGGCAGTGAGAGAGTTGGAAAGGTCTTTAGCAATCTCATTCCATCCTCTCATTATGTAGGCTGTATTCTATGGCAGTATTCGTTGAGTGAATTTGAAGTCAGAAATATAGTTTTATAAGTATTGCTTGTTCTTTCAGTCATTGTTTTCCTTTACATACTTTTAAAAATCAAATAAGAGATTTTCTAACCTTTATTCCTCTCTCTTTTTTTTTTTTTCAGTTAAACCAATATTTATAAAGCAGTATGTGCTACATTATACAAGGCACTTGAACCTTTTTAGTAGATGGTTTCATTTTCTGCCTCTAGGAAAAAAAGTGAATTCCTGACTCAAGTCTGAATATCTGTCCCAATCTTCTTAATGTACCTTGCCACAATGCAAAGTCTGGATAGCAGAAAAACATTTCCTAGGTCCATTACAATGAGGATTTTGATATACTTTATATTCATTCCACCAACCAATTACTCTTATATCAGACTTGGAATCAAGGTAGGCAAGAGAGCCAGATGTGTGAAACACCCATTTTACTGATTGATATATAGGTCTTGTTCAGAGATTCTCAAACTTCAGCATGTATTGCAGTCTTCTAGAGGGCTTATTAAAACACATTTGCTGGGTCCTACCCCTAGCGTTCCACATTCAGTTAGTCTAATGTGGGGCTAGAAAAGTTGACCTTTTTCAGAAGTTTCAAGATACTCTCTTGGATGATACTATAGCATAAACGTCATCTGGAAATTGGAGAAATATTCTGTTTTAGATCTTAAGTGCTTGAATGAGGATTCTTTTTCCTTCAGAATTTATATTGAAATTTTGCCACATGACTATTTTAAAAATTATTTCACAGAGACTGAAAGTATACCTAGTTACTTGCTAAATCACAATGTTTAAACTCTACAATAAAAAGTGGCCAGAATGTTATAAAGTATTGCTGAGAAATTCTCCGAAGAAAATAAATATACCATTCATCCTGGTTTTATTTCATGTTAGATGTTGGGGGTGGGTTGAGGGAATGGGGAGGTCATAGTATGCATTGAGGGACAGAATTAGAGTGGTAAACTAAGAATTGTACCCTAGATCCCCAAAGATTTAGAAATTTAAATTTTTGGTTTTTCTTTTAATCAACAATGTTGTTCTTTTCTGATTAATAGGTGGGATGGCTGAGGAAAAATCTTTACCATTTTTACATTACCCCTTTAATTTGTTGTATCCTTATGTTTTCATTAAGGAAATTTTATTCTCAGTTTACAGATTCTAAAAGTGAGTTTTAATTTTTTGAAGTGGTAAAATGTGGATAATTCTTATTTTTTTGAACAGACATTGTCTCAAACCAGTTTCTGAGTTTTATTCATTTTACAGCTTAGACTTTCAGTTTTCTTATTTTCAGTATTCCAAATGGCCCTTTTAACAGATCACCTTATTCATTCAGTGTATATTTGTGTTGTGCTTGCCACATGCCAGAAACTAAGGCCTGAGAAAGTGATGGTGAGCAGAAATATCTTTGTCCTCAAACTTATGAAGTGGGAAAGAGAGTCTCTGAGCCATATTTTAGCAAAAGTACAAAAGTTAAACAAAAGTAGAATAGACTTTATGTTGTTTGGCTTACCAAGAAAAGCTTCAATGAAAACATGTTTAATTTGGGGGCTGAAGCATGAGGAATTGAGTAGGCCAAGAAGGAAGCAGTCCATTTTCTAGGCAGAGGGAACAGTGTGTTGACAAAGGCTTTGAAGCAGGGAAAGAACTTGAAAGGAATAGATGACTGAAAAGTCCTGTGTAGTTGGAGACTACAGGTTGATTTAAAGAGAGAAGGAGCTAGAACAGTAGGAAGTGGGTCAAGAGTGCAGCTGGTGAGCAGCCATTGTAGCATTCCAGGTGAGACGATGGCAGCTGGGATCATGGTAGTATTGGCAAAGATAGAGAAGTAGGCAATTTTAAGCCATAGAATGTTGTAGGTTTTTGTTTCTTTTTAAATTAATGTGGCTTATTGGGGTTAACAGAAGTTGAAGTTTGATCGATTGATTTTACTTTTCTTTTTCCCTTTAGGAATTATTATCCAGCCTGCCTCTACTACTAGATGAGTAGAAAATTGAGTGATTTAAACTAAGTTGCCAACAAGGGTTTGTCCTTGATTCATGTGCTTTGCAGCACTCTTCAAGTTCTTTTCACATTTTCTGTAAAAACTCCATTTAATTAGAAAAAAAATGAAGCAGTTAAAAAGAAAAAGGAAAAGCAATTTTAGTGTTCAAGAAACTCAGACCCTTTTGAAAGAAATTACCAAAAGGAAAGAAGTCATCTTTTCCAAGCAGCTCAATACAACAATAAACGTGATGAAGCGAATGGCTTGGGAGGAGATAGCACAGTGTGTGAATGCTGTAGGAGAAGGAGAACAGAGGACAGGGACAGAAGTGAAAAGAAGGTACCTTGACTGGCGAGCACTTATGAAGAGAAAGAGGATGAAAGCGAACATTAAGCTGGTTGGATCGGGGTTTCCACTTCCCACATCTGATTTAGATGACTCTCTTACTGAAGAGATAGATGAAAAGATTGGATTCCGAAATGATCCAAATTTTGATTGGCAAAATGTGGCAGATTTCAGGGATGCAGGTGGGTCCTTAACCGAGGTCAAAGTGGAAGAAGAAGAAAGGGACCCCCAGAGTCCTGAAGTAAGTATTAGCTGTGACATTTTATGCCTGTGTGTGTGTATGTATAAATATATAATTCTTGATTGTTTCAGTAATATCTGGCAATTCAATGTAAAAGGTTTTCACAATTCAAATTAAATGGTTTTATGTGTTTAAACAATACAGAAGGTCTTTTAAGAGCAATTTGAACAAATTGGCAACTATGAAGTAGAAATAACATTGAAAATGATTTTCTCTTTTCTCAGTTTGAGATTGAGGAGGAGGAGGAAATGCTGTCATCTGTCATACCAGATTCCAGGAGGGAAAATGAACTTCCTGACTTCCCCCACATTGATGAGTTTTTCACCCTTAACTCAACACCATCCAGGTCTGCATATGATGAGCCCCACTTGCTTGTAAACATAGAGAAACAGAAACTAGAGTTGGAAAAGCGGCGACTAGATATTGAGGCGGAAAGGCTGCAGGTGGAAAAGGAGCGCCTACAGATAGAGAAGGAGAGGTTGCGCCATTTAGACATGGAGCATGAGCGGCTGCAGCTAGAGAAGGAGCGGCTGCAGATTGAGAGAGAGAAATTGAGGTTACAGATAGTCAATTCTGAGAAACCATCTCTGGAAAATGAACTTGGCCAAGGAGAAAAGTCCATGCTTCAGCCACAGGACATAGAAACAGAGAAGTTAAAACTTGAGCGAGAACGCTTGCAGCTGGAAAAAGATAGGCTGCAGTTTTTGAAGTTTGAATCTGAGAAGCTACAGATTGAAAAGGAACGCCTACAAGTGGAGAAAGAGAGACTTAGAATTCAGAAGGAAGGACACTTGCAGTGATTTCTTTAGGTGGCCATTTAGTGACTGTTAGTAGACTAGGTTTTTCTCATACCAGGTGATATAAAGGTGATTTCTGGATTAGCTTTTTTTTTTTTTTTTAATTACCTAATGCCAGTGTTTTCAGTAGGAAAAAGATAGATACGTGTGGGTGATTATATGCTTGAATAGTATATTATATAAAAATCTCTGTGCCCTAGTATAAACACAATAGCAGAAATTATTGTGCTAGACTCTTCACATTAGTAATATTATATAGAGTCTTGTATTATCTGTGCACTCAGAGTTTACAATTATGTCTGTTAAATTCTAACCCAGTGGTTCTAAACTAGGGCTGATTTTGGCCCCCAGAAGACATTTGACAATGTCTGGAGACATTTTTGTCAAAACCGGTATGGGATGGCAAGTTGCTACACCGGCTAATATGTAAAGCCCAGGGATCCTGCTGAACATCTATAATGCATAAGGTGCACAGTTAAGAATTTGCAAACCCAAAATGTCATTCATGCCAGGTTTAAAAAACCATATCCTAGCCCAACTAAGCCCCTCTGTAATGTTTTAGAATATTAAAAACCTCAAATTATGTAGGTAGATACTTAAATTGCCAAAAACTTTGAACTATGAAACATGATTGTAGTATATTGAATATAGGAAGTGATGAAGATTATAGGTATTTTATCTCCATGTTTTCATCTATAATAGCCTGATATTCAGAAAACGACAGGGAACTCAGAGATTGTCTAAAATTGGCCACTTTGAAACAAAGTTCATTCGTCTATTGATGCTTTAGAAGCAACATACAACTTGAAAACTTTGGTTCCCTTTCCTCTTTGAATCTGTTGTCTCAGTTTGAATATAAAAATTGTCATTTTAATCATGTACTGAAGTGTTATGTAAGAGAATGATAGAAGCTAGTAAAAATGTTACCAGTGTAAAAGTGGTACCAAACAATCTGTGAGCTTGGACCCAGAACATGGTTGCTTGACTTTTAAATAAAGACTGTTTGGGAGTAGGAAGTGGGGAGAATTTCATGTGTATCAAATAATGATGATGATGTTAAAATAATGAAATAATGATAATAGCTGAGTGTTATTGGTGGGGAAAGCACTAACACAAAATTTGACCTAACCTGTACAACATTTGTGAGAATAGTGCTGTTATTCCTGAATCTGAAGCTCATAGAAGTCACAGTGAGCAAATGACTGTTTTTTGTTTTTGTTTTTTTTACATTGTAGAATGTTTTGTCTTTGCCCCTCTGCGAGAAGCAAAGTTTGTACCCTCAGTCTCTTTGCTGCTCTGAGGCAAAGAGCTTGCTTAACCTGGTAATTTGCCTTCAGTTTCCTGAAGGTACTTTTTCCACAGTCAAGATGAGGCTGATATACACTGAAGTTGAAAATGGCTGCACAAGTTCACTTTGTGTTTTCTGATTTCCAGGGCTGATATGTAGCTTTAATACATACTCTTCTATTGGCATACTACCTTGATTCTGTGTTTGTTTCTTATTAAGAACAGCTTGAAATCATGTTGACATTGAGTATGGGTATGCAAGAGAAAAATATACTTCTGCTTACTTACCCTGATTTGAAATAGTGTTATTTTTCTATAACTATAATAAATGCTTCTACCATAGAAATAAATTTGCCTATCTATTTGTCTGAAAGTTTATCATTTCAAGTGATGCTCAGTGCTCATGGGTAGTGGTTAACAAGCTTGGGAGAGATCCCTATCATGGTGAATGGGGGCAAGAGCCTAACATTCATGCTAGGCTTGGAGCTATGTGTCACATAATTATCTCTTTGCCCCTCAAAACAACCCTTAAACTAAGTCATGTTATCTTCATTTTTATAAGAAAAGAAATAAACTTCCTAGATTCAATTAACTAAATGCCTAAAAATTATATGCCAATACGGACCCAAAAATTTAGCGTAAGATCTCCCAGGAGAAGTAGCGAATATATAGGTGTAATCATACTGTAGCTTTGCCATTTGCTATTGTGAACGTTATTTAACTTGCCCTTCCACTTGATTTCCTTGCTTGTAAAATGAGTATAATGCTACCTTATCTGCTAGAGCTCCATAGTTTGTTTTATTTAAAGAAAATGGTGTGTGCAAGTATATAAACCATAAAATGGTGACTAAGTGTGAGATTATGTTAGTATTGGATTTGAGATCAGAAGATTTTAATTTCCTAGGGAGAATATGAATATAGGCAGTTATTAATTTTGGATGTAACATCCTAAAGTTTCTTAACTCTGCCCAGTGCAAATGGGCAGAGTTAAGAATGTTATTCCCACATTTATGAGGTGGTCAGCACACTTGAGTAAGTAGTGTTTGTTAACTATTGCTGTGCAAGAAACCAAAATTGGGTGGCTAGAAACAATAGCTGTTTTGCTTATGATTTTAGAGAAAACTGGAGTGAATGTAGCTGGGCCATTTTGATCTTCACTGGGTTCCCCTGTCAGCTGCAGGTGAACTGAGAGTTCAGTTTCTGGGAGTTAACTGGATATTGGAACTGAGTTTTGTTGGGGCTGAGCTCTCCTCATGGTACTTGATCCTCAAGATAGGCTATCTTGGCCTTGCTCCATTGTGGGTGGTACTTGTCCAAGACAAGAGGTGCTCAAAGTATCAAGGGTCCTAGTCTCAGAACGGGCACTGAATTATACTCCTGTTGTGTTCTTTTGGCCAAATTAATTATAGTCCCGAATTAAGAAGTGGGAATGGAGTTTACTTCTTGAATTGAGGAAATGTGAAGTTCCTTGAAAGATAGGGATACAGAGCTGGGTGAGATATTGTGACCACTTTTGCAATCAGTCTGCCATACCTCCATTCTGGCTGGCCTGGGATACTCCTGATTGTATCAGTGACCCCTAGGTCTCATTTAGCATTTGTCCTAGACAAAAATGTCCTGGTAAATACTCTGAATTACCATCCTGGTCACAAGGAACTTCTTCCCATCCTTTTTGTGATCATGCTGATTTAGAAGAAAGAAGGGGCAATAAATTTGCAGAAAAAGAGCATTCTCTTAGGCTTTTCCTCTCAATTAAACACTGTAGTCTCTGTAATTGAAGAGAACTGCTTCACTTCTTCCATTTTCAGATTTGTCCATTTTATATTATTCTGGTTCTCTCTCACTTTTGTACCTGTTCATGCTTTGCCACTTCTATCCTGTGTATAAAAGCATATCATAATGCTTCCAGAATATTTTATTGTGAGTTAATAATTACCTTTTCCTATTTCTCTGCCCTTAACATACTTTGTTTTGAATGCAAAATGATTCTTACTGTGTTATTCTGCATTTGCTTTAACATACTTTTTCAATAATAATCTTATTTTTTAATTTTTTTATTTTTCAGGGCCTTTTCTTATTTCACATCTGAAGTTTTAACTTCTAAAGCTCTCAGAATCCTAACAACCTGTTTTCTTTTTCAGCCTTTAACTTCTCTTTCTCGTGTGTTCATGCTTTTATATACACACCAGGCAGTGTTTTGCATAGTGCCTTAATTAAAATCCAGTTGAGGATTATCTGTCAACTGTATCTCTGAAAATCTCCCTTAATGCATTTCAAAAGGGATTTAGCCTATGTATAGCTGGAAGACAGCTGGAGAAGAACATATCCTCTTGGGAAAAAAATAGGCAAATTGGTTGCTTAAACCTCAGAAGATTAATTTACCACTGAGGATAGAAGCATTGAGACTATACTGTTAATGCTTTAGGATGAAATTAAGAAATGACAATAATTATAGAATTTTAAATTGTGAAATATTTTGAGATTTTGAAAATCTCAATGATTTTCATCAGTAAAATACCCTTTATTATTTACCACTTATTTTTATGCTGTAAATTATCTTTTTAAAAATAAATTGGAATATGAAGTCCTCTAAAATCAATTCAGATTTAAATCTCCATTTCCAACATTTGAACTGAACTATAAACCTGTATATCCAATTTTTACAAGCACCTTACCCTATATTTTGCTGTTTTTTTCAAATATATTATGGATGTCAGAACTGAATTCATTAGCTTCTTTCTCTAATGAATCCTTTTTTGCTCTGCAGTGGTGCTATTTATTTGTACCTGGTTGTTTGGAAATTTTAAAGTTTTCTTCAAATCCCTTGCTTCCTCCTTCTTCTCAAATTGTTGCTCAAATTCTTTCTTTCCTTCAAGTAATTGCTCAGATCAGCCTCCTCCAAGCTCACATGTTTTTAGTGTGGAGGCATCTTCAGCCTGTATTCCAGTAGCCTCCTCAGTTTTTTCTGATGAATCCTCCTGCATGACACTTTCAGAACAGATTTCCCAGAATATGGTTCTTTGATGTCCTGAGACTTGACAGGATATAAAGTGGTGGAAGAGAAGCAGAGCTCAGGAAATACCTTAGGCTAGTCCCAGCTCTGCTTCATCTTCTGGGTGGTATTAGGCAATCAAGTCTCTGAGCCTCACTGTTCTTGTCTGTTACATACGTATTAGTTCCTTACCCAACTCTCACCATGTTTGGGATGACGATACACAAGAATGTAGTTTAAAATTAATAAGCAACTTAGAAAATAATTGACTATAATTAAGAGAGGTAGATCACATCAGTATAAAATACATACAGAAATAAATACTGTTTTTATACCCTCCACTATCATAGGTGTGGAAGCATACAGAGGAAAATTTACTCCATATTTTAACTCATAGGTTTTCTGTGTGTAATTTTCTAATAGAAAGCCTCAACCATGCTCTCTATTTTCACCAGTTATTTGTTTTAACATTGTTATGGTTTGGAAATGGGATGACACCCCTCTCCCCAAACTCACATGTGAGACAATGTAGGATTGTTTATAGAGGTGATATAATTAGATTATGAAAACTAACCTAATCAGTAGATTAACCCATTTTATGGGTTAATAATTTGAATAGATTGATGGCTGGTCACTATAGGCAGGTAGGGTGTGGCTGAAGGAAGTAAGTGACTAAAGAATATTGTGGGGTTTATATGTTGTCCCTTGTAAGTAGGGACAACTTACAAGGGACAACATATAAACTCAGCTTCCTTACTGTCATGTCCTGAGTTTTTCCTCCACCAAGATGCTCACCTCATCTTTGGGCCAGAACAATGGAGTCAGCCAACCAAATTGAACCTCTGAAACTGATCAAAAATAAACATTTCCTCTAAGTTGTTCTTATTGTGTCTTTTGGTAACAACAACAACAAACCCTGACAAATACATTATTGAAAAGCCTAATTAATTAATTAAGCAGCTTGGAGGTATTACAGATTTATCACCCCTAAAGAATCTCTCTCATTCCATTGGGCATAAAATGTAAAATCTGTAAAAGGAACTGTAGAGGCATAGATACTCAAACTTGGAACCGAACATAAGAAATAATACATTAGAAACATGACAGCCTGGCTGGTGGCCACTGAGGAAAAGAGGAATGTAGGCACAGAATTTAAAAATGATCATTTTGGCTTGGGGGAACCTCTGTATTAGAGAGGGAAGCTGATTTGAATAAGCACAGAGTTGGTAGTGGGAGGGGTTCAGTTAAACTAACTGAATTTTTTGGTTTGATTTGTTTTTGGGTTCCTCTGTATGGGGCACAGGATTCAGTGGGAACAGATCCTGATGTGGAAATTGACCACAGGCATGGCAGTCAGCAGAGACAAATCAGGATCACATAGCCAGCAGTCACAGTTTATGACTTGTGAAGTGCACCTGAACCTGATTGAAATAGCCAAACAAAAAAATTATACTTGACTCAAGTGTGTGTGTGTGTGTGCTCTAGATGCACCAACAGGCTTGGAAAAATACATATACATTTATATAAATTGACCTTCACATTAATAGTTTGGATTTGACTTCGGTTGCATATAATTATATGGGAGTTCAAGTAGTTTTAATCTCACATTTGTGGGTTTGTTTATACCTTGGTTCCTGTCCCACCTATCTCCTATTTTTTATTCTCTTTCCCCACTAACAGCCACATTTTCCTGTTCCCTCTCCTCTTTTATTCATTACTTTCAGTTAATTATTTCTTGTTTACATTCAACATCTGCTACTTAACTCCTATCTCTCCTCTGATAATTTTCCAAAATATTTCAAACTCTCACCTTCCTACCCCATTTTCTCTTACTTAAAAAATAGTAATCCCACTAAATAACAGGACTAAATAGTTTATGCAATTCCTACCCCATTCATGGTGTTGTAATTATGGATACAGTGGATGACCTAGTAGACACCTGATTTGGTTCACAGTTTTTTATTCTTGGTGTTGATGCTAAATGCTAACCTTACCATTCCTATATAAATGACAATTAGTGTTAAAGTAGACACTGGATGTGTATATTAAGGTTGTACATCTGTTGCTCACATTAATGCCATCCTTGGTTCCCCCTCTAAGAAGGGATGGAAAATGATTGGAATACTTCAAGATCATAGAGTAGAGCTCGTGCTATTGAGAAATACAACTCAGCAAAACAATTGTGTGTTTCACCCCACACATAATCTAGCTCCACCTAAACCTTACCATTGCTTCAACTCTTAGAAATGGGGAGGCAAAAACCTCAAAACAACCAGGTCCCAAGGAAGAACAACCAGAGCGAGACCTCAGGTTCTACCCTTAACATCTACTCACATATCAAAAACAGAAGTCCCATAACAAAAAAGATAACTACACACTAAAGGACATATGTATAAAAGGCAAGAGGAATCCATCTCAGTTGATGGATGTGTAAATCCAAGACCTCTAAAAACATAAGGAAAACAAATCTCCCAAAATTCACAGTCCCCTAACAAAAGATCCCATAGATATGGAAGGACATGGAATTCCAGAAAAAGATTATTTTTAAAAACCTGATTATTGATATGTTCAAAGAAGACCTAAGTAATTAATTAAGTGAGCAAATACAGGAGATGAAAGACTATTTCAACAAAGAAATAAAGATACTGAAAATATACCAATCTGAATTCATGGAAATGAAAGACACAATCAAACCAAAAAATTCACTTGAAATCATCACGAAAAGAGTTGATTGTCTATAAAATAGAACTTTTGCCAACCAGCAAAACCTCTCTCAAATTTGAGGAGGAAATAAAAACTTTCCATGACAAGGATAAACTAAAAAAATCATGAGCACTAAGCCATCATTATAAAGAATATTCAAACTACATACAGAGCAACCCAAAAACAAAACTTAAAATTCCTGTATAGAAGATAGATAGGAGAGTAATCTACTAAATGAAAATCAAGGCAGAATTAGATTCAGCAAAAAAATCAAAATGGCAGGAAACCACAACCATATATCCATATCAACACTGAATGTACATGGTCTCAACTCCCCAATTAAAAGACATAAATTATCAAAATGGATCAAAAACAAGATCCAACTATATGCTGTTTGCAAGAAACTCATTTCACAGGCAAAGACACAGGCTGGAGGTAAAAGGATGGAAAAAAAGTGTTTCATGCAAATGAAGTCCAAAAACATGTAGAACTCTTTATTCTCATATCTGACAAAGCAGATTTCAAAAATTAATCAGAAGAGACAAGGAAGGCCACTGCATAATGGTAAAGGGAATAATCCAAGCAGTATAACAATAGTAAGTATATATGTGCCAAATATCAGTGCACCCAATTACATACAAAAAAAGTACTCCTTGCTATTAATCTCAAATATACCCCAATACAATAATACTGGGAGATTTTGACATATCCTTATTACCAATAGACAGGTCATCAAAACATAAAATCAATAAAAAATTTCCAACTTAGAAATAGTATAAATCAAATGGACCTAATAGACATCTAAAGAATATTTCACCCCAAAACTGCCTGAATCTACCTTCTCAGCAGCTCATGGAACCTTTTACAAAATAAACTATATTCTGTGTCATAGTGTAAGTATTAGCAAATACAAAAATTTAAATTTAAACCAATGTATCTCATTGGATCAGAATTAAATAAAACTAGAAATCAATAACAAAAATAATAGAAACCACATAAACACATGGAGAATTAACAATAATATTCCTTGTGCTTTTTCAGATGAGTTTTTTTTTAATTGATTTTTTTATTTGTTCTTTTTAGTTATATATTACAGTAGAATGTATTTTGACATATCTTCCATACATGGGGTATAACTTTCCATTCTTGTGGTTGTACTTGATGTGGAGATACACTGGTTGTGTATTCACTTATGAACATAGGAAAGTTATGTCTGATTCATTCTAGTCTTTCCCATTCCCAACCCCCTCCTTTTCCTCCATTCCCCCTGTCCAATATGGTGAAACTCCGCTCCTCACTGCCCCCAGCCACAACCTAGTGTGAGTCAGCATCTGCATATCAAGAGAGAACATTTGGCTATTGAGTTTTGGAGATTGGCTTATTTTACTTAATCATGATGGATTCCATTCCATTTTATTTACCAGCAAATGCCAAATTTCATTCTTCTTTTTGGCTGAGTAATATTCAATTGTGTATATGTACCACATTTTCCTTATCCACTCATTGGTTGAGGGGCACCTAAATTGATTCCATAACTTAGCTATTGTGAATTGAGCTGCTCTGAAAATTGATATGGCCACATCACTATAGTATGCTGATTTTAAGTCCTTTGGGTATAGGCCAAGGAGTGGGATAACTGGGTCAAATGGTGGTTTCATTCCAAGTTTTCTAAAGAATATCCATACTGCTTTCCAGAGTGGTTGCACCAATTTGCAGTCCCACCAGTAACATATGAGTGTATCTTTTCCCCACATTCTCTCCAACATTTATTGTTACTTGTGTTTTTGATAATTGCCATTCTGACTGGAGTGAACTGAAATTTAGAGTAGTTTTAATTTGCATTTCTCTAATTGCTAGTGATGTTTAACATTTTTTTTTCATATATTTTTGACCATTCATATTTCTTCTGTGAATTGTCTTGAACAATACTCTTTTATGTATAAATACACACAGACACACACACACACACGTGTATATATATGTTTTTGATAGACCAATACTCTTTTAAGTGAATAATGTATTAAATAAGAAATGAGAGAAGAAATTCTTAGAAACAAATAAGAACAAAGATACAACATATCAAAATCTCTGGGACAGTATGAAAACAGATCTAAGAAGAAAATTTATAGCATTAAATGCCTATATTAAAAGAATAAATAAATAAATAAGCTTATGCTTCACCTTAATGTTCTAGAAAATTAAAAACAAACTAATTCCAAAGTTAGTAGAAGACAGGAGATAATTAAGTTCAGAGCCAAAATTAATGAAATTGAGAATTTAAAAAAATGATACACAGGATCAACTCAATGAAAAGTTGTTTTTTTTTCAAAAGATAAGATTGACAAATCCTTAGCCAAACTAACCAAAACTAAGATATAAAGGACCCAAATAAATAAAATTAGAGATGAAAAAGGAGATATCACCACAGACACTTCTGGTATCCAGAGGATCATTAGAAACTATTTTGAAAATTTATCCTCTGAAAAAACTTGAAAATCTGGAGCACACGGACAAATTTATAGACACATATGACCTGCCCAAATTGAACCACCAGGAAGATATAAAAAAAACCTAAACAGACAATATCAAGTAATGAAATTGAAACAGCAATTAAAATCATTCCAAAAAAGAAAAACCCAGGACCACATGGACTCTCAACTGAGTCTTAGCAGAACTTTAAAGAACTACTAACACCAGTCTTTCTCAAATTATTCCATGTAATTGAAAGGGTAGGAACACTCCCAAACACAATCTATAAAGTTAGTAACCCTGATACCAAAACCAGACAAAGACACATCAAAAAAAAGAAAAAGAAAAAGAAAAACAAAACTACATAACAATATCCCTGATGAACATAGATGTAAAAATCTTTAAGAAGACATTAAAAAACTACCTTCAAAAACATATTAAGGAAATAGTACAACAAGATTAAGTGGATTTTATCCTAGAGATGCAAATCAATATATGCAATTCATCACTTATATAGAATTAAGGACAAGAATCACATAATCATCTCAATAGATGCAGAAAGGTCTGTGATAAAATCCAACACCCATTCACATTTAAAAGGCTGGAGAAGGTAGGGATCAAAGGAACTTACTTAAATATTGTAAAGAATATTTATGACAAACCCTAAGCCAACATAATATTGAATGGAGAAGCTCTAAAGTATTTCCTCTAAAATCAGAAAGAAGACAAGGATGTCCACTCACCCCACCTCTATTCAACATAGTTCTTGAAACTGTAGCTAGAGCAATCAGGCAATAGAAGGAATTTTAAGGAACACTAATAGGAAAGGAATTCAAACCCTCTTTGTTTGCTGATGACAAGATTCTATATCTAGAACACTAAAAACTCCACTGGAAGACTTCTATAGCTGATAGATGAATATAGGAAAGTAGCAGGATACATGATCAACATCCACAAATCAATTACTTTCCTATAATCAAACAGTGATTCAGTTGAGAAAGAAATCAGAAAAACCATCACATTCACAATAACCTCAAACACACACACACACAAACACACACACACCAAAAAAAAAAAAAACCCTTGGGAATAATCTAACCAAGGAGGTAAGAGATCTCTACAATGAAAATTATAAAACACTAGAATACTGAAAAGAGAAATTGAAGAAGGCCTTAGAAGATGGAAAGACCTCCCATGTTCTTGCATAGGCAGAATTAATATTGTCAAAATGACCATACTATAAAAAACAGTGTACGGATTCAATGCAATCTCTTATCTAAATACCAAAACATTCTTCACAGAAAGAGAAAAATGTCCTTAAAATCATTTAAAAGAATAAGAGACCCAGAAGAGTCAAAGCAATACTGAACAAGAAAAGATATGCAGGAGGCACCACAATATCTGATCTGAAATTATACTACATAGGTATATTATGAAAAACAGCATGATATTTGCATCTAAATAGGCATGAAGACTAGTGGGATACAATAGAAGAAACAGAGATAAATCCACATACTCACAGCCATCTGATACTGGAAAAGGTGCCAATATTTTTGTTGGAGAAACACAGTCCTTTTAACAAATGGTGCTGAGAAAACTGGGTAGTCACATGTAGAAGAACGAAACTAGATCCCTTTCTCTCATCCTGCACAAAGTGGACCAGAAACCTTGCAACTGCTAGAAGAAAACAGAGGGTCAACACTCTATCAAATTTGTGCTTCCTAAACAAGATACCTAAAGCTCAGGAAATAAAACCAAGAATAAATAAGATGCTATCAAATTAAAAATCTTCTGCACTGCAAAGGAAACAATTAAAAGCATGATGAGAGAGCCTACTAAATGGAAGAAAATCTTTGCCAGCTGCTTCTGTCATAGCTGATTAGTATCCAGAATATATAAAGAACTCAAAAAGCTTAACACCCCAAAATCAAATAACCCAATCAATAAATGGGTAAAAGAACTCAACTGATATTTCTCAAAAGATGCATCTGTAAGGGGATCCTGTCAGGGAAGGCAGGAAGAGTAGAAAGAAGTTGAGTCTTTGATGACATAATGTGAACTGCTGGATCAATCTCACTTGATATTGGAGCTGATTCTGAATTTTCAGTTTTGCTTATTAGTAAATTTCTTCCTGATCTGTACTTTTAAACATATATTTGTTTATGTGGCATCCATTCATCATAGTGTCAATTATATTCACTATGTATTTTCTTATTTTATGTACATTATTATGGATGCTTTGGCCTTGGTGACCTTTCTGACTCCAGACAGATTGTCCAGGCCTAGCTATTTTTTAGAAATAGTAAAGGAGACCAATTGCCACACATGTGCCTGGAACCAAAGCCAGGGCTAAAACTAAACCCAGGCCTCCCTCATGGCAGGAGAGAATTCTACCACTGGACCATCCATGTACCTAAAATAAAAACAAACATAAAAACTCTTTAACAAATAAAATAATATATGAAAAATAAAAACTATACTTATTAATATTTGCAAATTTGCAACAGTTTCAATAAAGTAAAGTCAATGAAAGTTATTTAAGATCTTTGCTTAAGAGAAATTGCTGATTAATATCCAGAATATATAAAGAACTCAAAAAACTTAACACAAATACATCAATACTCTTAGTTGAAAGATATGCAAAGAGTAGACTTCAAAAATATCATCAACAAATTTAAACTTTCTTCTTCTAAAGCTAAGAAAATAAAATTATAATAAATTCTGGTTTTGATATAAATATTTAAAATAAAAATAATGTTGAGTTTTAATAGATCTCTCTTTCAAATTTTTGTTATTTTTCAACCTCTTTAATATTCTTTAAGTTAACCTTATTAAACATACAAACATGTAGCTAGGCATGGTGGCACACACCTTCCTAGTCCCAGCTAGTTGGAAGGCTGAGACAAGAGGATCTCAAGTTCCATGTCAGTCTGGGCAATTTAGTGAGACCCTGTTTCAAAGTAAAAATTTTTAAAAATTAGCTTCAGATATAGATCAAAGGTAGAATCCTCCTGGGTTCAGTCCCCAGTAGCATCATCCATCCATCCATCCATCCATCCATCCATCCATCCATGTAAATAGGGTCATATTTTTTTTTTTGCCCCTAGGGTTCCATATGATTTGGCACAGCACTGTCTAATCTTCCCTTGATTTAAAGTTTTGTTAGTTCATCATTAATTCTATGAAAAAACAATCTCACTAAAATTGTATTTACCTTAATTATTAAGCTTTTGTCTTCCTTTAAAATTTTGCATTTGAAGCAAATGCCTCATTTGCCCTACCCAAATCCTGGCCCTGGAAAAGGAGTTAGGTTAATTTTAAAAAATACCATATTCACAACGTTAATACTACTAATTAATTTTATGAGTGGTTTAACGTGATAATAATTAACTAAATCTAGCCTCACCCTGATGCTAGTAATATAAACATTACATAATGACCAGGCTTATTTAAGCATAATTAAGAATTATTTATTCTTCTACAACCTATTGTATAGCAGGGGATCACAGAATTTTAGAATTTTTAAACCTTAGCATAACTATACTGTAAACTATATTAATATTTTACAAGCCTTTTTTTTTTTAACTTCATTCATTGTAACTTAGAACTTGCATGAAAATAAAATAAATATTTGAAATTTTAGGCTAAGTTTTGAAAAAAAGTATATATGTATCCATGATTTTTTTCTGATTTATAACCCACTAGTTATTTAAATTTTTCCTCAACAATTATATTTTTCTATATTTACAAATTCCATGAATTTACTTAATGATTTGAATCAAGCATTTTAATATATGCCTATTATTGTATTTGTGACTATGGTTATATTTTAAGTGGATTTCTCACAGGTAGTGTATTGGTTGGGTTTCATTTTTTTCTCTACTCTGCAATTTCTTCATTTAATAGGTATATTTAGATCATTAACATTTAATATTGTTGATATGATTGTATTTAAATCTGCTCATCTTGTGAGTTGCTTTATATTTGCACTGATTTTTTTGTTCCTTTTTTTTTTTTTAAATTTTTTATTGTGGGTTGTTCAAAACATTACAAATTTCTGGACATATCATATTCCACACTTTGATTCAAGTGGGTTATGAACTCCCACCTTCACCCCATACACAGATTGCAGAATCACATCAGTTACACATCCATTGATTTACATATTGCCATACTAGTGTCTGTTGTGCTCCGCTGCCTTTCCCATCCTCCACCCTCCCCCCTCCCCACCTCTCCCCTCCCCTCCCCTCCTCTCTCTCTACCCCCTCCACTGTATAACCCTGAGGGTCTCCTTCCATTACCATGCAATTTCCCTTCTCTCTCCCTTTCCCTCCCACCTCTCATCCCTGTTAAATGTTAATCTTCTTCTCCTGCTCTTCGTCCCTACTCTGATCTTAGTTACTCTCCTTATATCAAAGAAGACATTTGGCATTTGTTTTTTAGGGATTGGCTAGCTTCACTTAGCATAATCTGCTCTAATGCCATC
>NW_026000242.1:17364795-17373153 GCF_001458135.2 Marmota marmota marmota
ACATCAGATCTCTGCCATGTTGGTATCCTATGCGAATGGCAGCATTTCGTTCCCCTTGCCGGGCAACCAAAGCAACGGGTGAGTCCTGACCGGCCCTCAGCAGGACCCGTACCGAGAAGCAGTTTCCGCGGGCTCCTAGCCCCGGGCCAGGGAAGTCCCGGGAGCCGGAACTCGGCCGCTCCGTGCTCAGTGTAAGCTCCTATAAGTGTAGGCTCCAAGAAGCTGTCCCCGCGGGCTCAGTTCCGGGAGCCGGAATTCGGCCGCTTAGTGCTTGGTGTATGCTCTGATAGGAGCAGGGTCCAAGAAGCAGCCTCCGCAGGCTCTGCAGCCCTGGGCCAGGGCGGTGCCGGGACGGTTCCGGGAGCCGGAACTCGGCCGCCCCGCGCTCGGTGTTCGCTCCGATAAGATCAGGTTCTAAGAAGCACCCAGGCACTGAACCCTAGCAATCTGTCTGCAAGCCGCAGGCGAATGGCAGCCTGAAATTACCTGTTCTATGGCTGAATGCGCTGCGGTCAGTCGAAAACAGGGATGGTGACGTCAGCTTTCCAACATGGTCGCTGCTGGCCTCCTCTGTGGTCTGACCGGTGTGGAGAACCGAGATGGACCACTTCCTTCCCCCGTCTCGAACCCAGAATTCAGCCCTGAGTATGGTGCTTGCACGGCTGGCAGAAACTGCAGCGCTGTATCCCTGCGTCGCTATCTCCTCGTTTCCCAGCTCGTGCTGCAGACTCTAGCCGCGCGGCGGTTTGCTGAATAAGCAGTGTTACCCTCCGTGCGACAAACCTCTCGCGTTTGAGTCCCCGTAGCCGATCCTCGTGCGATGGAAATCCTTCCTCCAGGTTCTGGAGCACCCCACTATTGCTGGAAATTCCTAACAAGATATCCTTTAGCCGTCCTGACTTGTCATACTCCCACACAGTGAAGCAGCACACGGGGGCAGTGCACTCCCCTCGCCGCCATCTTCCTTCCTTTTTGTTCCTTTTTTAATGTTTTCTCTTGGGTTTCACTTTATGATTCTATTTGAATTCCAGTAATGACTTACTGGGTATAATTATTTTTATAAAATTTTGTAGTACTTCTCCAAGGGTTTACAATACACATCTCCTACTTATCAAATCTACACTCAAATAAAAAATACTATTGCATGTATAGTATAAAAATCTTCAAATAATGTATCTTCAAATTTTCCCTCTCATCCTTTACACTATTCTTGTGACCCATTTCACTTTTACATATGGTTTAAATCTTAGTTTCTTGCCACGTGGCAGTTCATAATTGATTGATTTTCTTTTAGGCCGACAGCCACACATCTCTGCAGCTTCTGTTCCAACTTCTGAATGTCCTTTTCAGAACTCACCTTACTAGGTGAGTTCTACCTAGGATAATCTTCCTTTTGAATTCGACTGATTAGGATCCTTAATGACAATCTGAGAAAAAAAATCACTTTTCATATTCTGTTTTATAGTTGTGCATCTATTGTGCTCTCATATCTACAAATCTCCCCCATACCCAACAAGACAATATGACAAAAGGACTCTCATCATTATGGGTCATCTTGGCATTTTGCCAAGGCTAAAGTTTAAAGTCTCTGTTTTATAGTTCTAATACCTGAATATGTGAGGTGTTCCAACACCTGAATATGGTTCTGGTTATTGTTTTATTTCCTGATAATGGAGTATTTTTTTCTTTGCTTTGTGTATCTATCTTATAATCTTTTTGTGAAATACTGAACATTGTAGGTAGAAGAATTGTAGAAACTGAAGTGCGTGGCATTTACATATGAAAATGGCACCTCCCTTTATCTGCCAGTATATATATATATTTTTGGAGGGGGGCTGAGTAAATCTATTTCAGAATTCACCCAGATTTGGGTTTTGTAGTTGGTATCACCATCTTCAGTGCACTGACCTATCTAATAATATGCTCTTTTCTTCTTGCTCTGTGCTTAATGAAGACACCAAGGTGTCAGAAAGTTTTTCTTAATTTCTGCCTATCCTGATTTCAGTAATTAAGCCTACATTTGCCATGATGGAGGCCTCCTTATCCCTCCTAGCAGAAGACAGGGGTTGTTGGCTAATAAGTACAAGACTTGTAGAAGAAGCAAGCAAGATTTAGTCTCATGTTGTCCAATCTTCCCTTCTCTTCTTGAAGGGGTTTGTACTTCTTCAGAATTCAGTTTGCTTGGCTGCCCTGAACAGTTCTCTGATTTGCACACAAAAAGTTATGATTTTGTAAATTATTTGGTGTTTCTCCTACTTACGAAGAAAGTGACATTTTTTAAAAAGCTTTTTATTTCCTAGGTAGAAGCAGAAGCCCAGGGCTATAAAGAGGAAATACAGTTTTATTTATTGAAATTCATGACCAGATGCTGTGATAAGTAATTTATAAACATTCATTCTCAACTTCATAACAGTATCAAATTCTCAGTATTGTTGTTCCCACTTTACGTAGCTTTTTCTAAGTCCAGAACAAAGATTCATGTTTAGTTTTGTTTGCCTCTAATGCTCAAAATTACTTCTGTCCCTTACTCCTTGTTCCCTCTACAACTAAAGAACCTAGAGAAAGTAGTTTGTAAAAGAAATTGTATAACAATGGTATATGTGCTGCTTTTTTATTTTTTAAAAATTGCTTTTATTTTTTAAATACATGGCAGCAGAATGATATGTGCTGTTTAAAGGTAATTAGGACATAAAGAGATGAAAAGGAGGGACCTCCAAACTGAATGTCTACCTGAGGATATAATTTCTAGAAAACTTCTTGATGGCAAAGTAGGAATTAGGCACAAAGGGTTTGTGTTTATTCGGCTCCTTTGAATATATTCCTATGTTTATTTCTCACAATATGCCTCCCTAAAATGAAAACCAGTACTCGGTTTCCCTGCCTTTTCTTTTGCTAGTTCATAGCCTCATTAGCCGATTTCCAAAGGTTCAAATTGGTAAGAAGTGGTTCAGGGAACCCCTTTCTTGAGAAGGTGATGGAACATGTTAAGAGGGATCCTACTTCTGATGCAGTCCAAACAGAAATCCCAGCAGCAGTGTCCCTTATTCAATGTTTTTGCTGCAAATTCTGATATGTGTCCACTAATAGTTGGGATAGATTGGTGACATAATTTGTCCCTTGTTCTTGGCGTCTTTGCCTACAGACCTGGTTCTCTGTCTTTGCCCCTGGGAAACTATCTAATATCCATTCTGTGAACTTTGAACTTTAATTAATAAATTCACTTTTTGCTTAACCAACTTAGAATGGATTCTGTTGATTATAGTTAAGAACTCTATCTGAAATAGACAACCCAATTAGAGGAAATAATTGGAAAATTTTTGAAGGGAAAGAACATGAAGCATTCTGGAAACTGGAATGGTGAATAATTTGGTGTTAGTGTTGTAGAAAGTAGTTGAGAGAAGATGTTGAAGATATGGACAGCCTTCATATAATGGACATCAAATTATCTAACTAGATGGTAGCAGAATTATATTAATGATCATAAAGTTAGCTCTTGTCCTTTGGCACGAATGATTTAAATAGCATACAGGTTGGGTTGGAGTTGTAGCTCGGTTGTGGAATACCTGCCTGGCATGTGTGAGGCCCTGTGCTCAATCCTCAGCACAATATAAAAATAAATACATAAAATTAAAAATAATTAAAAAGAAATAAATAACATATTGGCAAAGATCAATGGGGAGTCAAGGAATTGTAGGGTCAGCGGTCAAATGAAGCATCTGTACTAACCTTTAAGTTGTTCAGGATGGTAATAGAACTTAGGGTGCACTGAAAGAATAAGTCAGATTCCAAAGTCTTTGATGAATGTGCAGCAATGACAGAGAAGTCAGTAGACAAATAGGTAGTCCATATTAGTAGCAGGGTTAGACAATACACTGGCAGAGGTGTCATTTTTAAGGGTTGCCATTTCTTTTCCTTCTGGGTTTGTAATACATGGAGTGATGCTGTAAGAAAATGGGATAGTGCTCTAGGGAGAAGTTGAGGATGTTTGGAGTTTCCTTACTTTGTACCAAGGGCAATAAAAAGAATGGTGGCAACATCAGGGAAAGAGGTTAAAAGTGGGAAAATGAATGTGGAGAAGAAAAATGCAGAAGAATATTGGGAGAAAATGTGGACAAGACACAGAGGGATTATTGGGATGATTTTGATATGAGGTTGTGAACAAGAGTGGTATGGATACAGATCTATTGAGTTGAGCCTTAGGATTTTGAGCAAAACTCAAGTTAATATGTTATAGTTCCTGTGCAAGTCTGAGTCCCAATGATCCTGAAGCTACCTGCTCTAATGGTGATCTTAGAAACTTAATGATTCTGGAAGACTTTGTGCTTAGATTTAAAAATAGACTATTGATGGGAAATATGACTCTAGAGAAATTCCATGTCTTAGAAGTTTGAAGGTAACCAAAGGATTCACTGAATCTCTAGATGAAGCCATCTATGAACTAAAAATTTCCCAATCCCTTCTTTGTTAAAAAATGTTGAAAACATTCATATTTATGTCAAGAAATTAACTCCAAAAAACTGGCAGACATTTCTATACAGGCAATAATCACTAACTTTTTATCATTAACCACAACAGAGGACTTAGAATTTTCTACTTGATTCCTTCCTTCAAGACAACCATGACATCAATCTGTGCCATGTAAGAAAACTTAAACGAGGTATGCAGATCTTAGGAAGAGAAACACATCAAAATCACACACTTGGAGGTGTAAAAGCCATATGCCAAACCTTTCTGTCTCCCAAGTCCTTTTGACCGCCAGGGGTGTCTTGCTGGCTTTTTACACAGGCTTTTACTTTCTTATGGTCTCCTTTCCCTTTATGTTTCGTTTTTCCAGATTCTTTTGCCGACTTTCCTCACTCACCCCAAGGAAAATAAAATCAATATAAAGCAAACAAACAGTATTTTCTTATTTCAAAGGAAGCAATTTAATTCTTGTTATCTGAGATAATTATCCAGCTCTCAACTTTTTCTCATAATAATTTACCAAAATCTTAAATAGTTCTTTTTTGAAAAGACTACTCATATCAACTGCTTGGGAAAATGTATAATTAAGCCCCCTATTATATTTGCAATTGGTTTTACAAATACTAAGACTCTAGCCTGCTGGACTGTGTGAAACTAAAACCACTTTGTGAACATATATGAAAAGACATACTTCCACACAGCATCTACTAATAAATTTAAGGCAGATGTCTTTATCAAATTCGTCTTTTCATCAACTCTCCAGGATACCACTTTTCATTTATTTCTTACTGCTATTACCACCACATTGGGTGGTGCAAATTGGGATAAGAGGTTTTCTTACAAAATTATTTAAACATTTTTCCCCTCCGCTGATACTGACTTAATATATAAAGTTGTGTTCGTGCATGGACAAATAAATGTGACACAGTTATCATGTACTATGCCTTAGGGAAAAAGAATTAATTGATCACCCTCAGGTGGGTAAACCAGGGAACTAATAACCTGAAAATATGCAGCAACCTGAAGCAAGTGCAGCCTTGGTGAGATGGGCATTTCAATGAGTTGTGACTGAATTGAACCAAGTGGTTCTCTTTAGATCTTTCAACTGTGGTCATTGCATATGTATATCCAGCTGATAGAGCTACATAGTTGGCTTTGTCTGGTATGTTCAGCATCACTAAGTTGTGATCTTTTCTTTTTGGTAAATGAGGTTTTTTAACTTTGTAGAATCAAAAATTTTAACTTAAATGTTTTAAACTTAAACATGTTTTAAAAACACATTTCATGTTTAAGAGCATTTGGTCAGACTAAAATTCAGAGAGGTATCCCTTTTCACCAATGTAAAACAAACAAACAAAAAACCTCCGACTTTTCAGACTTTTCAGTAAAATTATTCTATTATTCTTTACTGTAAGAAATACAACTCTCCAACTGCAATATAAATCCATTCCAAGGCTTCAATGAAAGCTATCCTTAGTAATATATCTAAAAAACAAACCAAAATTCTTGTTCTGAATTAGTTTTCTTATGACAATTTCTCTTGCTAAACAAATTGTACCACATCTTTGTATGATTATATACAGAAACTTCTCATCGGATCAGAAAATTAACCAAACATATTCTTTTGGTTCCTTTTAAGCCATATTTTCCAGTGACATAAGGAAATGTCATAAAATGAGCCAAACTTCAGCCTTTATTTTGACCCACTATATACTTAGTGAACACTCCAGGGAACTTCAGTGAGGAAACAGTTGTCTTTCTGCTTTCCCTTAATTAAATTAATTCAATTAATTTCATTTTTTCGTTCAACAAATATTTATTAAGCACCTACAATATGCCAGGCACTGTGCTGGGTGCTGGGGATACAACTGTGAACAAGATAGACACAGTCCCTGCCCTCAAGGAGCTTACAGTCTAGTAGTTTACAGACAAATACACAGGCAATTACAATGCAGTATGGCAAGTGCCGTGATGGGGGAGAAACATTAAGAGCGGCACCTAACTCGTAGGCAGGGGTGGTGGGCAGTCGTGAAAGTCCTCCCAGGACAAGTACAATTCAATTTGAGTACTGAAGGATGAGTGTTAGTCTGGTAAGGAGGAGACAGGGAAGAGTTATAGACTGAGGAAATAATACACGTAGTGTTCCATGTGCTGCTTGGGAGGTTCATTTTCTGTCAGAGGAGTTAGATAGAAGTGAGAGAAGTCCTTGAAGATACACAGCAAGGGCCTGATCACAAAGGGATTCATTTGCTCAAGAACTTGGAATATTTCTTGAAGGAACAGTGCACTTGTGCATTATCAAATTTATACTTTTAAAGATTGCTCTTCCTGTGGCAGAGATTGAATGAGGGATGGTAATCTCAAGAGGTAAGGGAAGGAAATTAACCCTTCACCTTCTCCATATTATTTTGCATGATTATCACACCAGTGCTCTTGCCAGCTCACCTAGATGCATACATTCCTCAAGCAAGCCATTGACATGCATGGTGTTGGACACTGCTCATCCATAAGGCTCTCGACACCTTCTCCTCCTTTTAAAACTTGACTCATCCTTCAAGGACAGAGTTTTGAAATCATCCTAACTTGTGCTTTCTGCCAAGATCCCTAAGTATGTGATTTTTATCTGTACTAGAGTACTTATTTATTATTTCAAATGAGCCAAATCTTCCTTTGAACCTTGTTTATTTACTACATGTATAACAAATTAATTTTTATTAATGAATATAGATATAATTTTCATTATAATTTCCAGGTGAAATCAAGGACTAATTATTCATTTGTGGTCCACCCCAAACTATTACTAGTGCCTTCAAAGGATTTAAATGGAACAATAGGAATGGGGGAAGAAGCCCACCAAACACATAATTTTATGCAGCAAAATACAGTCAAGTAAAATTTCAGCACAGGTACAGGGTATGGTTGCTGTAGGACAATGATTCATTCCAGACTCAAAGACTCCATCTTTAACAATTTAACCTGCTAACCAGTCAAAGATCTGCAACAAAAGGACAGTTTAGTATGCAAAAAGAATAAGGGCTAGCTACATTTTCCAATATGGCCCACCATTTGACTTCTACAATCCTTTGTATACTCTTGTAATTTCTCAAATAATGTTTATAATGATAAAAAAACAACCTTTTAAGCTTTGTAGATATTGTAAGAACATCTGCTGTTTTATTCTTTTTGGTGGGTACAAAAACCACAATTTTGTACACAAAACAAGATTATAAATAAGATCGATAACATGAGTGACCCGTAGTCTCTGTTGATTCTACATTGTAGACTGATGATTTAACGTCAACATTTTCTTCATTTTGTTTTTGTTCCTGGTAGTGGAGATGGATGCAATCTGTGAACCGGCTCATGTGACAGAGTGAAGGTTGCAGCAAACAAGAAGATGACCAACAACTTTTATAGAAAAAAGTCTCTAAAGTTTATTACAGTGATGGCATTTATATCAATTATTGCAATGTATTGTTCCCTAAGATGGTTAGAAAAAAGATTCGTGTTGTCCTCTACTGAATTTACGTCAGTTAAAAAGCAAGCATGTTTCAGTATTTTTTTTTTCTCCAAAGTAAGTGTAAATACTTCCTTTAATTTTTTTTTTCACAGGATTTACATGTTTGTTTATTATTTTCTTATCACAGTTTAGTGATTTGTTTCCTCAGCTGGATATTCTTCCATTGACTATATGGGTGTTCTGGAGACGCAGGTTAGCATGTTCATTGACTTCTATTATCTATTTTATCCCTTTCGGTGACGACAAAGGCCTTTCTGAGCAAGAACTTCAGTGTAATGCACTAACAGGCAAGTCTGATTAGTTTTTAAGTCCACTCAGTGAAATTTGTTGTTGTTAATACACCCGTCCCGGCTCCCCCCCCCCCCCCCCCCCCC
>NW_026000242.1:17374640-17403943 GCF_001458135.2 Marmota marmota marmota
GGTTGGTCACATGTCTGCTCACCCTGCGTGAACGGGTCGCGGTTCCGCTCCACCCCCACTCCCCGAAAAAACCTAAATTGTGAGTTTTCCTGATATAAAATCTGAGTTTGGGTTTCCGAGCTGAGCTCATGCACACGTTGCTGCGGCTGAGGTCCCCGCGCTTTAGGGCTTTAGGACTTACTTCCCGCTCTCAGCCAAAAGATTGGTTTAGCCAAGACCCGCGCTTGCGGTGTCCCTCAGGGCTGTGTTTCCATCAGTCACCAACACAGTTTAATTAAGGCACTCAATTATTTTTTTGGTTTTTATGGTAGGTCCGATGCAATGACAGCCAATCCTGAACTTTGTCTAATTGCAGTTCCCGTATGTACAGCCTTTGGGCAGTCAGGTGTCAAGACGCGGCCGTTTTCTCCCACGCTCCCAGTGATGGATAACCTGGCTTTGTTTCTTATGGCTTCAGAAAAGGTCAGCTGGGTTGCATGGAAAGGAAACAGAGAATGTGGTGTGTTATGATATTACTGTTTGTTCAACAAAATATGACACAACAAACACCGATATATCAATAATTAGACATCTGCATTTTTTTTCCATATTTTTTGGTCATATGCAAACTGTTTATGAGGGAAAGAAAAGCTGAACTACCCCAAAGAAGCCAAGCTTCAACTACCCTGAAGTTTTTCTCTGCAGTCTAGAGCTTGTGGTCCTACCTATTTAAAAAAACTAATTCTAAAACCAAAAAATTAGGTTCCATTTAGCAAATTTTGGGCAGGAAACATCTTTGAACTTGCTCTGCTCCATACCCTAGAACTTCTAGTGAAACTCAGAAGTTCTTTTAGGTTTTACAGTATTCTTGAAATGATATTATTGTTTTGTTAGACTGTCTTCTTCATGGTGCATGGATTAGACTCTTCAAATTATAATAAATTGCCTAAAATACTATATGTATAAATACTGATGACAGATATTCCTGTTTCTATAACACAAACCTATGCACAGACACTTTCATTCATTCACACCCATTATAGACATGACTCAGAACAGCACAGTTACTGACAGCTGGTTCATTCTATGCCTATTATGGAGGCAAGGGTCATATTTCAAAACTAAGCTTCAAGAGGGGACAGCAAAAAGAGGCCTGTCTCAAGACCTGCTAAATGTCCATCAATAGGAAACTTCCCAGATTAAGGCTAAGGGGTCAGGTCTCTCAACTCCTGATTCCATTCCTATTCCCAATTTATTAGGTAGCAGATAACAGTACTCAGAGGAGAAGCAGACATTGGTATGTAAATCTAATTACTATCCATTCACAACCTCTGAATTCTTTCTAGTAACTGACTTATAATGTTAACTCAAGATGTTCCTCAAGTTTTTTAATGACTTAGATCATAATTCTCTCACAATTCATAATGTAGTAAATTTCCTGTTGTGAATTTAAGTTTATCTAATTTTTTATGAAATTCTATCCCTGTATTTATTCTGCTCTGGATTCTAATATCAAAATAATTATACATTAAAACAAGTAAGTTAATAAGTAGGTTAAAAACTGTTTGAGTAAACAATGTTTGAAAGTAATTTGTCCTGATAACTTCAAAAAGTTGAAATCAAATTGTTGGTAATGATATATTTATGATAAAATCCAAGGTAAATTTCATAGTTCAGTTTTAGTGAACAGTTTAAAAAATTAATACTTATTTTCATAATCAGGACTTGGGATGCATCCTTTACAGAAACATTAATGGTTTTTATATTTAGAAATTATGGAAATACAATGAAGATTTTAGGGGAAAACAGCAATTTCCCCTTGCCTTAGCCTGAGTTCCTGGGATTGCATATTGATTTAAATTGAACAGAAGGTGAATTTTAGTATGCAAATGAGGAAATTAGAAATGAAATTATTCCATCCAATTAATATACTGATTGGATTCCTTAATCAAGGACCTCACTCATATGGCAGACTCTTACCTGAGGACTAGAGAATCTCGCCAGATAACAAACATGTCTGTAATAATCTTGTTCTTTGGAGTAAGACTCTTGGGAGGTTGTTATTAGAGATGAATATTTTCCTACTCAATATTAGAGTGAATATGCTTTGGGATATTTGTAAAAAAAAAAGTATTATCAAAATAGTACCATCATATCAAGAAAATATAACAATGGAATCATACATTTACAAAACAGGCAGGGATTGCTATCATGATTTCTGGATAACTTTCCCATGTTATCCTGTTTTTCACTGTTGTGTTAGATGGATAGTTTGGGGGTCAGAGCTATGGGTTCCTGGATGTTTGGAATACTCCAGTGCTTTTTCTATGAGCTTCTAGAAAAAAATAATTTTTGGGGGCAGTTTTGACAGCTTAGGTTAAGTAAAGAAAAACTAGAAAAATGTATATCTATGAGTTTAATCCAAGCCAATATATTAGCCCATCTTCAACATTAGGAAGCTTTGGAATCCTAAGACCACTCAGGCTTGTTTATAGAGGACTCAGTAAGTGGTTCCAGATAATTCAAGTTTTCTACAGATACTACACTTAAATAAAACTGAGGCCAAAGTCTCAATATGTTTCTCTAGATTCCATTTCAATAAAATATATAATTATTAAAAAGTTTAGATTTGTTTTAATTTTTATGAAACACTAGAATATGATTAATAAAAACAGTATAATGTTTTTAAAGCATTTACAGAGGCTTTTGCCATGAATCTGTTTTTGTTTTCTTTCTTTTCTTGATCAGGTTTGTGAGGAAAAGAAAACCTTCAAAGCTCTGAAAATTTCATATACTCTCAAATAACCTCTCCTCTTTTATATTAATGCAAATGAGTGTATTATTTAATGAATTTTTAACAACTTTCTGTTATCTTTTTAAATATGCTCTGCCATTTTTACATTCTATACTTACATCACCCACTTCTTCCATAAAATGTCTTTTCTATTCCTTTTGGTTGACCCTACGGAGCCCCCTCAGACTGGAAGATGTCCTACAAGTTTATCTATGGTGTGGATTCGGTTACATTATCATGGCTGTCACCGTTATTGTGCATGTTCCCCTTAAGGGATGGTGACTTTTAAGTAGATTTTCCAATATTTCTAGAAATTTGCAAGTTTTTTTGTTTTTATTTTGGTTTTGATTCTGTGACAATATTATCTAACTTATAAATCATTTATATAATTAAGTCAATAGAGTTTTTGAAAGGAAAAAGTCTTTTAATTTTATAGTAAAGTAAAAACTGCTTATGCTCAAGGCTTCTCTACAGGTGCAGATCATTTCATTCACCCTGAATGCCAGTGTCTTTTAAAATTTCAGATCTGAATGCCTTCCTTTTTTTTAAAATGTATTGACTTAAAAGTTAAAATTTAGCTTTAAAGGTAATTCATATGATGAGCTTCAATGCCAGGTTCTGACTCCAAAAATATTATTTAGTGCAAATCATATATATATAACCTGGGAATTCATATCACTTTTTAGCAATTTCCCAGAACTTTGTAATAAACTGTTATCCTTGAGTATTTCTTTCTAAAGGTTTTAAATATTCTCTTTCTTTTTCTTTGCTTTCCAACCCTTGGACCTTGCTAATGGCTGGCATGCCAAAGAAACATCAGTTTTAATGAACTAATAACAACAAATTTTAGGCGTCTTGTAAAATTCATCTCAGAATGCAGTCCAAGTAATTGGCTCCACAAACTTGTCAGATATTGCTTTCTTAGTTTTGGAGAGTTTCTCCTTAACTCTGTAAAGGTTAAGATGACAGCATTCTCCAGATGGACAAGGTACCTTGACACCATCTCTGTTTGCTCTTTTGCTATTTAGAAGACATGGTCAGCATGTCTTAATCTGAGGGAATTGAGGTTTAGTTCTTAATTCTTTTACACAAAATTTGAAAGAACCACCTTGGAATTATCTGTGTGCAGTTGTTCTCAGCCATTAATTTCTAGATTGTGGATAAAAGCAATTAGATCTTGGTAAACAGGGATGACTTTGTTCTTTAACATGCCAACAAGTACCTGAATAATTTCTATATGAATAAATATCAAAATCGGGCACATTTATTTGGTATAACCTCAGATGTTTGTCTTATTACAATTTATTTTGATTTTGAGTTTAGAGTACATCAAGTACTGAATGTCTCTTGAAGGTTCAAAGACTTATTTATCATGTAATCAGAATGAGAAGCCTATTCACTAGACTATTATATGTCATTTTAGAAAATAGTTTTTAAAGTTCTGGTTTTAGGAAGAACAATAAAAAATCCATTCAGGTCTTACTTTAAAATCGCTTCCTATCATTAGAGGAAAGAAGAAGTGGACATTTAGATTCTTATAAAAAAAAAAAGATCTCTATCTCCTGTGTTTTACTGAATGTGTACAATTTTTTATTGTGACAGGATGAGAGAATGTGAATAAGTAAGGCTGACCTGGCTTGTATAAAAGCAATTGAAATAAAAAAGTATGTAATAACTCACTGCAATTTTTTATCATTTACTGTATCACTCCTATAGAACACATATATTGCTGACATCTTTGATGGAAAAACTGCTCAATTGTCTAAAATGCCTGTTTATTTTAGTGCAACTGTGTATTGTAGTCAGAATTCTGACAAATACTCCTCCCTAAAGGGTTGACTCAAGGACTTCTGTCATATGAACAAAACCAAGGATTTATGCTTTGAAAATATAGAAAGACCACTAATGGTCAACAAATTAGAATAGGAGCTGAAATTCCTTGAGAACATACTATGTGCCTTGGAGTTTTTACATGTATTGTTTCTCAGAAAACAATATGACCTTATCAAAATAAGAAATTGCCTAGGTTTCCATCATTCAAAACAGATTTTGTTTTCATTTTTTCAGCACTTATCCTAAACATGGGCTATTACAGAGAAGATTTGCCTGGTCTGTGTGCAAGGAGGCCCAGATCTAATTTCCAATTTTCCCCAAATTTCAGGAAAATAATACTGTTTAAATCATTTTGCAGAGCAATTCTGGTGCTTTTTTGTCTTTCTGAACCTTGCAATGCAGATATCTATTGACAACACAAAATTTCAAACAGTACATCTGCAGCCAAAGAAAACCGAACCACTTTGCACTGAAGTTTTCAAAAATATAAAGCTCTAATTAGAAGCAAGCAATACCACCACTGGACAGACAGGTCACAACACTGCGTTCACAGGATGCATCCCCCACTCACTGGAGTAGGCCCTAAGTCCTACCCCTAAATTTTAATACTTTCGGTTCCATATACGTTGTAACCTTCTCTATAGGTTGCTAAATTCTGGGTATTCTGCGAGGAAGTTGGGTTAAAAGTCTGTGCACTCTTTGCCACCTTCATTCTCTTCGCTTCTGCCCTGGACTTGTAACAGAACTCTATCAAAGCCACCAGCATTGCCAAGCCCAAGCCGCCAACCAGAATGTAGAAGACGCCTGCTACGTTGCTCAGGCTCAAGGCACTCGTCTTGTCCTGGGGGGATAAAGACACTTCAGTTAACTGTGGAAATGTCACATTCAAAAGGTAAAAGAAATACATGAAATCCAAATAGCCAATTAAAGTAAATGCTTAATTTAAACTGAAATTATCTATAAGTCACTGATGTAGGTTTATAAATTTAACTATAAAGCTTATAACTTTCAGGAGAAGTGAAATTATGATAATTATCAATATATTGAATATAATTGCATTCATTAAAATCTGTATCATTTTACCATTATGAAATATGCAATGAAAACCACTATACTTAGCCATATATAAGCATTTATATATTTACACATAGGGTGCCAGAAGTGGGTTTATTATAGAGTTTGAAAATGACATATTTAAAATCCAATTATGTAAGAAAGGGGACTTCTTTTTGGCTTTGCTTCCTTTAAAACTCAGTTTTAATGTTTGAAATTCCTCTTGAATAAATCTAACTCCATAAATCTCCTACTGAAGGAACAAGGATCTTCTAAGCTGATAGTTTCACATTTTGTTTATCATTACTTTACAAACTATATAAAAACAATATACTATGGTACATATAATTTATTTCTTTCTGTTATGTCTATATGGGAAATCTCATGAAAAATATCACTTTTGCATATTGAATACTATTTAGGAATAATTATATAGGCATAATACTTGGGTAGTCTTTTTAAGATAATTTTTAAAAATACATAAATTATCATGGTCAATTGAGAAATAAGTTATTTATATATGGACAAATTTATAATTATTTTTAATGCTTTAAAAATACAATTCCATTCCCACTTAAATATATTAGAGATTGATTAATATTTTAGACATTATTCTTCAGTTTTACTATATTACTGTCTCATAATTAATAGTCAAACATATGATTAGAAAATATTAAATTTTAAGAAAAATTCAGAATTTCCTTAATAAATTAAAATAGTTTTATTATATAACATTATTTCCAAAAGTATTTTTTAGACAACCTGGAAGATGCTTTGTGGTCATCATTTTCTCAGCAGTATGTTTTGTTCAAAATGTGAATCAGAACCTTAAATAGTTTTATTAGGAAAGTGTTCATTTCAAAAGATGTATTATATATGTTGTTTACTTAGTCATGATATCAACTAACTAGGCCAAAAATTTAGGGTAATTTCAGTTTTAAAATAATCTTTCATTAATTGTTTGTGTCTCTCAAACTTTACATCAGAATTTGAGATTGGTTCCTTTTCTGGCCAATTTTCTGGTTCAAATGCAGATGAAAGTGGTTGATATGGAGATCAGATCTGCAGAAGAATCAATTAACCTGACTTTCTTTCCTTCTTAAATTAACTGAGGTTCTCCAATTTAAGCCAGCTACTTGTTTAATGTCTTAGAATGACGAATAATTCATTTATTTTCTAGGAGAAGATACAGAAAAAAATAAAAGGGGATTCAAAGAACCTTCAACTATGACTTTCAGGCACTGTTAACTATTTTCTATTAACATGTTTAAGTACCTTATTCAAAGATATACATTATATATTGTTTTCTTCAGAATAAAAATATAACTGTACTTCACAGAATTTGGCCTATAGGTTTCTGCATTGTTCTGAAAAGAATTCATAAATTAAAGGTCTTAGAACTTGAGGATATTATTTGTAAACATTGATTACTAAAATAACTTTGGAGAATAGAATTGGAAAGTTCATTCTGTTTATCTGTTAGCACAGAAGTATCAAAGGGCCTCTTCAAATCAAAGTGGAGTGTGTGGCAATATGATAACAAAAGATTGAACTTTGGAATAAACATTTATTTAGTATTTAGCATCTTTTTTTCTGGATGACTATGGATTAATTTCCCATTTTGAGAATGTATCAGTTCTTGAAATAATTGATTTCATAATCTTTAGCTCCATAAGGAAAACCTAAACCAAAAAAAAGCCACTACTTTTATTAGTGGTACGTAGTTTGAGAATAACAAGGAATTTTGTTATTTTATATATATTTTCAGTTAATTTAAATTATTTAAAAGCCTTAATATTGGGGAGCACGTTGTGATTCCCTGGAAAGTTAATCCCTGTGGTTGGAATTCATGATATTAGCTTCTGATTTAGGCTGTGGCTCAGTGCATAGAGAAATGTTCAGTTTTTAAGGTTTCCATATGATTTTGACAATTGCTCCCGTTTATTGTTTTGTGAACACAAGAGGAGGCCCGAACTGCAGCGACTGACCTTGCTTCCCGAGTCCTTGGGTCCACATTCACCTTTATCGTACCACCATTTGTTTTTCAGCTTGTCTAAGACGCCTGCCTCACTGAGTTTCAAAACGGCAAGGTTTACAGGAGTTCTTCACGTGGAAAATAACATAAATAACATTATATATGTTATTTTATGTTATTCAAGTAAAACTACATTAGAATCGCATGGTAAAGTGACAGAGCAAAGGCCACAGTAGGTGTTATGTCTTGTACTGTAGGCCCAGGTTTAGGATCAGACATAAAACTGGGGCCTGCTCCATCGCTTTAGGTAACAGGCACATACTGCTAGGGAGGATCTTTAAATAAAATGTATGCAATTACTGTGAATCCAAAACTATTGGCCTGGGTTGGGTTCCTTGAGCATTTATAATTTCCCCACATAAATGTGAGTCTCAATATCCAGAGGCTTTCTTCTTTCCTCTTTAAGACTTAATGAAAGTGGCTGCAAGTTGACAGACAGACATAAGCAGAAGGTAGACAGGACTGCTTTCACTTCTGACATGCATTATGATTCAGCTACTAGGACTTTGCTTTCTGCTCTAAAAGTATGTCCACAGTATCCATCAATAGATTGACTCCTTACCCACTGTATTCTAAGACCTCATTGAAAGAAGAGAGTGACTCTAGTGTCACAGACTAAGAGCATCTCATAACTCATGCAAAGATCCTCATAAGTCTAATATGTAAATTATTATTTAAAAATCATAGCCCATGCTGATATTTTGCTTCTGAATTGCAGTATTTACCCTAAATAATATCACCAGAGCCATTTTCATCTATCTTATCTTGAGTTTACTATGTTAATATACTCAAAGTACAGGTGAAGTGATTTTAAGTTAGTAATGATAGGTTAGGGGTTACTAAAATTTTTCTGACTAGAAAATGATTCTTACTATAAAGTCATTTGAAAAATGTTCTTCTGTCTTTGATTCTTTCAATACTAATAGTGTATAATGAGTCTGAGTGAGATGTCAGCTATCATCTAGTATCAATATCTTGAGTAATATAAAATTATCCCAGCCTTTCATTTTCTATACAACAATATGAAAGTCAAGAAGATGAATAGGAAGCACTATCTGCTAGGATCATTTGTTGTTACTATCTTTATGGTTGGTTGGTTTTGGTTTCTTTCTGCTGGAGGTTGGCTACATTCCTATGGACATTTTTCAGGCTGCCACAGTCATTTTGTCTGGCGTATGATTCAGAGCCTTACATCTGATTGAGTGCATTTGGTGAAACACAGCATGCATTTATTTGGCTACCAGAAGATTAATTCCATAAACCCAGCTACATAACTAGGTGATGTATTAATAATGACAGTGATAATGATTAATGCTTATTGTGCACTGACTGTGTACCAGACAGTTTAAAAAACATTTTACCTCTTTAATACTGTCATTCAGATTTTGCAAATGAGAAAAACAATGAGAGCTTAACTCAACTATTTACATGGCTAGGTGATAGCTGAATCAGGATTTGTCATAATCTGACTTCATAGCATATGCAATTAAAAATATAACTGAAGAATCAGAAAATGGGTTTTCTGGGTGTAATTAAATTTTTTTCTAAAAGTTAAACTAAAATCTATTACTTTCCATAATTTAGTTTTGAAAAATGTTTCCAAAATACCACTTTTTCATTTTGTTTGTATGGTTTTTGAATACAACTTAAATTTTGTATCAGTGTTGTAAGATCTTATTATGGCTTATATTCACTAATCCATTGAAGAAGTAATATGCATTTGCCAGGATCCCAGAATATTAGGTTGTTTTTTTGGGCTGAAATCTGACATAAGCATGATTTAACACTCTAAATGCTGTTTGGAGATGGGGTAGTTAATTGAAGTGCTTAAGATGAACCAGAGGAATCTAGGTTTTACTAACTATACCGTGCCTCTTCCATACATACTTCAGTTCTACCTCCATTTATGAAATGATTGTTAAAAAGTCAACAAATGGGTTGATGGTAAACTGTGAAGGAATGAATTAAAAAACCCTTACACCTCTAAAATTATACCTTTTCACTTATCCTTTTTGAAAGATGTAGGGCCCTTTCTTCATACCTTTTGTTAAATTTTTATGGCCAAAGATTCCTTCACTCAGAATTTCCTAATACTGGGAATGGCTACCAGGTGAGTAAGGATGCTGATTATCTCACATTGTGGAGTGTGAAATGGAAGCTGAATAGTTCAGTTGTTGGTCATATAAGTAATAAATCCCTTGAAGGAAAGTACAGTGGTTAATTCTCTTTTTCTTCACAGGTTCTACCACACCCCCCAATCAAAGCAGAAGTTAGATAATTTGGTGTTGAATGGAAGGTTGGAGATGTGTTCCATTCCCTCAGCTCCATCCATTACAATCCTATGAATGACAGGGGATCAATTTTCTTTGTATAGGAACCTTTCCATGTGTGGCACTTGTTTCTGTGTTTTCTCCTTTCACGAGATGAAACACTTAGGAAAATTAGTGTTTTCCTACCAAGATTCTATATTTCAAAATCAGATCAGCCAGGACTTTAGCCGTCTTGTGCTAAGATCTCTTGGTATGCTCCCTCTACACTCAGTTGGCAGCAATTGTCTCTCCTGCTTCAGCTTCCCAATCAACAAAACCTTTAGAGCCAGCTGCATTCCTGGATTCTGTACTTTCCCTTCATATTTTACCTCTTTTGAGGGAGATCAGGTCAAAGGGAGGGGTGAAGTAAGTTTAAAAAGAAAATCAGTCACCCGAAGAAGTCCAAAATGAAAATGAAAAAACAACAAATGATGTCTGATAATTTGGTTTGATCTAAGGTAGGTCAGGCCATTTAAAATAGCACCTTTCATTACAAATGCAAAGTAGGGCATTATTACCATTTAGATTGCAACAACCTATTCTGTTGGTGATAAACTTTAGGTCAATGTACAACCTACTAGGTTTTTTTGTTTGTTTTTTATGCAAACAAAATTCTTGAGGGAAAATAGAACATACTATAAATTTCATTTTAGGTGAACATTTTATGTTAATTTTTATAACATTTTGGAAAGCTACTTGTAAGATTTGAAATAACTTTTTAAAATAAACTTTTCTGGTTCATATTTGTGAAAGCAATGACTACGCACCTGAAAGAAGAAGCAGTTTAATTTTGGAAATGATAAGATTAGATTCACATTTATTCTTTTGGACAACAAATATTTACTGAGTGTCTAGTATATAACAAACAATGTGTTCAACAAACAATGTGTTGAAATTGATTAGATCTAAGCTGTTTAATCATTCATTTAAATCAATTACAATGATTTTTATTACATAATTTTGTTCCCTAATATATGTACATTTCTGCTATATTTTTCTGTTTTTCTCTGGAAGGTCTTAAGTATCCACTAAAATGGAACTTCAATATATTTTTAGAAAATTTTATCTGTTATAGCTTTGTTATACTTCTTATGTTTGTGATAAAAATAAAGTAAAATTTGCAAACAAAAATTTTCTAGTGGAATAATATATATGTTTTTATTCTTTCTGGTGTTACTATAGGACTTTTTGACCTTTCTAGTTTACATAGAGGAATGCTAGAATATTAGTATAAACTTGAATAATTTTGTCTGTGTATATATATATATGTGTGTGTGTGTATATATATATATATATATACACTTATTTATACGCTTATAGAAACTATCAGAAAAATTCTAGGTAATTTGGGGCTCCAAAATTAATTAATACTCCTTAAAATGATATTATCATGCAAATGTGATTCTTCTCCCTCAAGGCTCAGATTGAGGCTTAAACTCTCAATGTAACAGTATTGTGGTGAGAATCTTTAAGACGCCTTTGGTGATGAGAGAGCTCTGTCCTCACAAATGGATTAATGCTTTTTTTTGAGACAGGGTGTTTCCTCAAGATTAGATTAGGTTTCATGGGACTGGGCCTCTGGGTCTCTTGCTTCCTCTCTTACACAAGACCTCATTCTCTCTTCTCTTTCTCTCTTTCCCGCTCTTCACTATGAGATGCCATATGGAATTTTAAGGTGTGTCCAGGTATCCTAATCCACTCTGCTTCGACTTTCTATCCACCATAATGATGAGCCAAATAAATGTCTTTTCTTTACATATTACCCAGAGTTGGGTATTTTGTTGGAGCATTTCAGAATGGATTAAGACAGATGGTGCCTAGGATACAGGCAAACTTTTTACTTCCTCTTTCTGAAGTAGATAGACTCCTAATAACAATTTGAAAGGCTTTTGAGAATGGGTTTAGGAAGGATTAATTGCAGCCACCCGAGAAAGATACTCCCTGAAAACAGTATTGTTGTGTGAATTAGATGGCCAAGTGAGATAACATATAATCCAATGAAGTTGCAGATAAGCAGATTTGGACAAATTTCTAGATTAAAAAAAAATCTATACTCTTAAATAGATACTTTAAAATTTTCATTATTTTTACTTATCAGTTGGAGGTAGTTATTCAGTCAGAATTTTTCCATCTGTGGATTGGTTTCTTTAAGTCTATAAAGAGGAATGCTAGAATATTAGTATATAGGGGACACTATGTAGTATGTTCTGCTAATTGTATTTTTATTGCCACATTATTTTATGAAGATGAAAATATGACATGGATGAAGTAATGATAGATTTGTTCTTATTTTTCTGGCCTGATAATTTTGTAATTGATCCATTAATGGAAGGAAAAAAAAAATGTGTACTTTACATAACTATCTTTGAGTTCTTATTTTTTCTTCAATAGAAGCCTGAGGGTTTTATATGGAAAAAAAAAAAAAAACTTTCTGGTAGGATTTCTTAGTTCAAGGTGGAGCCATATCATTGCTCTTATTTACAAATAATTGGTAAAATTTCTGGCCAAGTAATGGTGAAGAAAATAAAACAGATTTACCTTCTCTGTTCTTTGTCATCTCTTCACTAAATTGCTCTGCTCTTATAGAAACTTGCATCTCTTCCTGTTTTTCGAAAACATGGCTCTGAGGACTATCAAAAAAAATGTCTGATCCACAGCCTTTTCTAACTACAGTTTTTCAGTGAGTATTTTCATCAGATTTTTTAATGTGTCAACAAATTGATAATAGTTGCAAATATTTTTGCTTTGACAGTAATTGCATACTTAGTTTGTGAAGGGATTTGACAAGCAATTCAACTGGTATTAGTAGGTCCAAACCAAATGTCTCCCAGCAGATGCACCTATTACTTTACATACTGTTTACCCGCTTTTGGTGACATTGAGGCTAACCTTGGAGTCACCTCCCCCGCTGCCACATTCTCCTTTGTCGTACCACCATTTGTTTTTCAATTTGTCCAAGAGGCCTTGTTCATTCAGTTTTAAAACTGCGAGGTTAACAGCATTTCTTGAAACGATAAAACATATTTTGTAAGAAACTGCATAGCTGTTAAGATGTTAGAAGGAATGAGGACTTAAGCTCTTTTATAAGCTTCTCCCAGACGCTAAATAAACCTCTCATTTTGCCATCCTGCAGTCCCTTCCACCAGAGTCCAAACCAAAGGCAATTGTAACCAATTTCAAATGTATTAAACATGCAGTATTTGGTGCTGTTCATTTTCATGGTTCTTTTATTGTCAAATAACTGATCTCATCAAACAAATATATGATTTTTTTTTTTGCACAACAGTAATAAACTTGTATTTACTCTTAATTGAGAAAAAATTGTGTCTCTAATTCCTTTACCTCTAAGAATGTCAATGACCCAAGAGAGACTGGAATGAAAATTCATTCTCAGAAGGTAAAACAAAATGGCATAAACAAACCAACAAAGCAGTCATTAATTTTGTATACTGATTTTCTGACAGCAAAGATTATGGCTTAATTACTATTCCCTTTATTTATGTGGGTTTAGTTTGCTTGATTTAATTGGTCTCAGAATCCAGGTTAGCTCGGTTTCATGGGCTGAAAAGGACAGGCTAGTCAAGAGACAGTAGTAGCAGCTCTTAGGGATAAGTTCTTACATATAAAGTTCTTGTTGCTTCTTGAAGGCATTAGATTCTATTTAGAAATTAGGATCACATATCCAATTTGACTGTTTAAATTAAGCAATTAAACCCAGGAAGCAATGCTGCATGTGATATGGACTTTATAAACAAACACTTTAGATTAGATTTTCTCTATGTTTATGGGGGAATAGGGACAGCAAATTCTAATTATTCTAAGAGGATTGAAAAAAAAATGTTATGGGCTTTTGTTTCCCATGCATTTGGTTTCTTTCCTGCTTTCAAGTTACAGTTTTTAATGAACCATTAACTTTTCCAAGAGGTTTCTCCAGAATTTAATGAAATTTCTGTTTTATCTAAGGAGTGGTTTATACACGGAGGAATTCTGGCTACAGTCTGTGCTATTTGAGAAACACTGAATTTGGTGATTACCTAATGCCAAATGAATTACAGAGCAGATGAAACAACTACAACTGTATTGATGAATAGCATGATTTGCAAGTAAAATGTCATTTAGCTGACTAATAAAGTGTTGGCTATTTTACTACTAAATAGCCTGTTAAAGTGTAAAATGTTTTCATGGTATTTCAGGTGAATAATGTACTTTTCCACTGTTGTGATGTGTTGATCCACTTGAAGAGTGGACATTTCCCATGAGCAAACCATACGCTTTAGGAGCATTAACTCTCTTTAAGACTGCCATTTACTACATAGATAATTAAATGATTAGGTGTTCCCACATTCCCAAGTGTCACGTTAGTGGCATAAAATAATTAATATATTTCAAAATGAACAATATCAGGTGATCAGTTTAATCACCAAAAGGACCAAATTAAAATGTAAAAATAAATAAATATTCAGTGAAGCTAGAAACATCTATTTTTTTTTTAATTCTGTTGGGAATTTTGTATTTATAAGAAACTACATTTGTCTTTCAATGAATTGAAACTACTAAAGTTTTCCTATTTTGGAGAAAATGACTCTTATAATTCACGTTATTTTAGCTTTAAATATTCATTTTAGGTTTTTTTTTTTTTTTAGTGAAGCAGTATCCAAATTATTTTATATGTTGGTTTAGACCATTCCTTTGATAAAATTAAAACCATTTCATGAGAGGGTTATTTAACAGGGTTATTAGCCATATCCAAAGACAGTTTCACAGCACAATAAAAAACAAAAAAGCAAAATAAAGGAATGGATAAGGAAAAAAAGCTTTATGTTGGTAAAATTGTTTGGAATCAAGCTATCTGCAAAAATTATTCTAAAACATTGTCTTTCTAATACCATATAATAGGCCATGTAAAAACAGATTAGTTTCACACTGCTATCCATATGTGTGCACATATCTATATTTGATTTTACATTTGATTAATAAATAAGTCATTGCCCCGTTCACAAGTAATTCACATTTTCCTTCCAGAAATATGTGCTCCCTCAGTAAAGTCCACTTAATATCATCATATATAAAATTTTCTTTTCTTTGATGATATATAGTGGAAGGCACTTATAATTAATATCTTCAGCATTTCAAAATTTCTTGATAGAGCCTGTTATTTTCTGTAATTGTCAAATTAATATGTCATTTCCTTACATAATAAATTTAGGTCTAAAGGCCTCCTTGGATTGCTATTTATACTGCAACATAAACCACATATATCAGGACCATTTGGACATCTGTTCTATTTTATGGAATGATTAGTCTTTTCATATTGTTAATAATAAGAATCATTAAATGGTTAAAAAAAAGTATAAAGTTGTTTCTGTCACTTTACTACACTAGGTTAAAAAGTATTTTTTTATTCAGCAAAAGTGAAAAGGGAATCCTGAAAGAATTGTAGTAAACAAGGTCAGGGCACCCTAAGCAGTCAGGTAAACGAGGGACACAGGAAGAGATCCTTACTGAAGCACATTTAACTACTGCTTTGGAATCTCCTTGATACATCTGAGAACTTGATTTC
The DNA here is from genome assembly GCF_001458135.2 of Marmota marmota marmota. Lineage (NCBI taxonomy): Eukaryota > Metazoa > Chordata > Mammalia > Rodentia > Sciuridae > Marmota > Marmota marmota. Next base: position 17,390,204 of record NW_026000242.1, read on the forward strand.
AAAATCAATGTCAGAAACTCATATCGATTATATGGGATATTTGTACTTTAGTTAATTATTAAAGAAGGTGTAATAGTGGTCTGCTAAGCAAAATAGAGAAGAAAAATATTGTGGGTTATTTCTTACATTAATTATACCTTTTATTGTATTAAATGCAACTTTTACAGAATAAAGTCAATTAAAATGATTTTTTTCCCCATTTAAAAATGGGAGGGAAGGAAGAAATAGTAGCTGAACACATTCTTGCTGGATATATAAACCACACTGGAAAACCCTGGTGTGTTGACAATGGCCTTTTACAGAGTGCAATAGAACCCAGGAAATTTTCTTATTTGCCTTTGCCTTTTATGCATCATGTGAAGTCTACGTAAGAAAAAGTCTCCAATTAGTTTTTTTTCCAAGTGGTGAAATGATACGGAATTTGACTATGGGATGAAAATGCTCACTTGATCAAATTCCAGGACCTCTGGAAAACCTCCCAAGGTTTTATTCCTGGAATTCCCTTCAATTGAGCTTGAGATTATAAAATTTTACCTTACTGCCTGATTTGGGACTTAATTTTGTTAAGGATGTAGTTGAAATGTTACCTAAAACAAAACTTTTAAAGCAGGGAACTAACAGATTTACTTTTTTCATTTATTAATTTTGGGTAAATTTAAAAAATTAAAAGTAAGATTTTTCTTATAAAAAGCATGCTTAACACAGGCTAACACATTTGCCACTCCCTTGACTCTTCCGTAATGACTTATCACCAAATTCTGTAGAGTCGAATATGCTCGGGATTACTTTATGCCTTATGCGTTATATTTACTTCTAAACTATGTGTCTTATAGTGTAATTTCCCGTTGGTGAGGTATTAAAGTGTACATTTGCTAAAACATGTATATAAATTAATGGGACAAATTTATAAAGCTTAAGTTTAGTAAAGTGTTTTTATGATTTCCTGTATTATTGTAAAGAACTGATGATATAAACACTTAGAATTAGTTTCCGACCGATCACAGGATATTCAGGGCATGTGTAGTTTGTAGAATAAATAATTTGCAATAACAGGTTTAGCCTGGCTAAAACAAATTCAATTCTTTTTCACTTACTTGGACAAACACTTTAATGTTGGATGGCCATAGTATGTGGCCCTACTACAATTTATTTCTCTAACCATTGTGTGGTGTTAGTGCTCTATTATCCTGTTAAAAAAGGATTCCTTAGTTTTATACATATGAAAACATCTCACTGATTTTAAGATGGCTGTTTTCACTGACATGCTATCTTTGTACTATGTTCTTTATAAAATTTAAATACCAGGTGTTATGATGTCTAAAATATTTATCAAAACAAGACTGAGATTTTTTTCATAGTTTCCATCCAGCACATCCTAATGTAGTTTAAAACAACTTAAAAATGATGTGAATTAACCAGAAATTGTGTAATGAAATAAGGAAATTCCTTTTGAATCATCAAAGGGCTTTGATAGATAATTTATGCAGGAAGAAATACAAATCATATACAAGTAATTCAATCTTAGTTGGAATTAGTGAGTTAAAGTACTATAAATTCATTTTTCTTCATTCATATTAGAAAAATAAAAGTAAACATGATGTTCAATATTGTCAAGAATTTAATATTGTGGGCAATCTCATAGATTGATGACAGTGTTAAAAACCAGAAAAAAAAATTTGCCTTGATAAAACAGAAGCTTTAACCCAATCCTTATCCTTGATCCAATAATTCCTCTTTTAGCAATCAATCCTAAGAAATTAGTCAAAGATGTTGGCAAAGTAACTTGTAATAAATCTAATGGTATATTTCTTTTTGTTTCAAAACATAGAAGACAATGTGCATGTCCCAAAGAAAGGGAGAATTAAATAATTTTCTGTTCAGACCACTATCTAGAAGCTTGATTTAAGCCTCAAAACTTACAAACACAGATGCTCAGACCTAAGCCTATTCTATCAGATTCTTCTGGATTACATGTAAATGTATGTAGGTTTTTATAAAGCTTTTGAGGTAGCAGTGACAAGTACCATTTATTCCTATGACATATTTCATAACTATTAAAATTTAATGACTAGGGAAAATACTGACAGTATGATGTTAAGTGCAAAAAAAAAGAGAAATTTGTATATTCTTTGTGATATTAGTCTGACAATAAGCTATACATATATTTAATACTAATAAAAATATTGGCTAAAGATACAACAAATTTTTTTTTCTGGGTGGAGGGTTTGTGATTAATTTGGATTCCATTTGTTTTTTATGCTTCCTCACTCATTTAAAATTTTTTACAATGGGCAGTGATACTTTAGTAATTGGGAAAAAGCAAACCAAAAGACTATTCTCATTTATTTTATAAATACAATGCCTTATAGAATTGTTCTCTTCAAGCCAAAATTTATACTCTACTTTGTATCAAATATAATTTGAGAAAGAAGTAAAATCTAGGGGTTATTCTTCAGGATCTCAGAAAAACATTAATTGTTCTTAATTATATGATTTGCTTTGGTGCACTTGGTTTTGTGCCTCTGATCACAGGATGGAGAACATGTGCAGTACTTGGCTTCTATCAAGGTTCTACTTTATTTGTGGGGCATGGGTCAGGCAGAGAAGTATGAACACTGTAGGAGTTTCAGGCCTGCCCCATCAGGTAGAATCTGCAGGAGGTTAATAGAACTTTCAGTGGCCCAGAGAGAAGGCTTGCCCTTTCATACATATTTAGATAGACAAGGTGAGTCTTCTCCCTCAGGCTCCATTAAATGAAAGTGACTGAAATAGACTTGAGTCCTGGTAAGTGGGCCATTTATATTAGAAAAAAATGTATATAGATCTATTTCTAGAAAAAGAGGTTTCATGGCTAACAACTCTGTTCTTTCCCCATTAAGTGTTAGGGATCTTCAGAAAAATAATCTTTTTTTTTTGGTAGGAATTTTATAAAACACAATTTGTTTTCCATCATACTATATATTGACTATATCCCTTCCTTGAAACCAAATTTAAATTCCGAATTGGAAAACTCATTTGATTTAAAATTCATTGTAATGTAGATACACACACACACACACAAACACATTCACCCATACATGCTAAATTTTGGGGGGAACTATTTTAATAAGAAAATAATAATTTTATGTAAAATGAATACAAATTAACTGTATATAGACGATTCATTTTGTTATTAAATGATGGCTGCAGTGTAAATATTGTTACAAGAGTTGCATGCATGAAAGCCTGTTCCATATAACAATATGAGTTAGGTAGAAGAGCAATATATAGGTAGAAGAGCAAATATCAACTAGGATCTACTTCTGTAATTTCATTAACGATGCTTTTCCAAATAAAGGTGGATGAAACAAGTTAGCAGAAAAACAGAGTTTATAACTAAAAATCACAACTTTATATTGTCTATTAAAAACCAACTGCAAAAAATAACTTATCAATCAGGAAAATATAAAAAATAAATAAAAATCAATAGAATGGCATATGATAAGAAGTCAAGAGCTAAATATGTCTGAACTTAAAGAAAGGCATTTGTATTCACATTTCTAAACTTTATCGGCTATTTAGGCCTGGAAGAGTAACCAGTCCTAAGCATTATCAATGCTCCACTTAGTTTTCAATTTCACTTGTAGCTGTGCTATTACTTTTCTTGGCAAATTATTCCTTTCGATAGACAAGCACAAGGCACTTTTTGCTTCATTGGATTTGTGCACTCATTTCCAAAAGCAGACTTTGGGCCAAATTGCTCCACATATACATGCAAAAATTTTAAAAAAATGATAATATGTTTTCACTTCAGTTTGCCTTTTCAATGACAAATAAGGTTTGCAAAAGTTTTGTAGGTGAAAAGACAACTCATATCCAGCATAATTTATGAGTATTTGAAAAACAATTTGATAAATCAAGATGGATTTATGTCTTTACATTGGATTTTATATAAGCAAGTTAGTATACAGACCTTTGTATTTCATATTCCAAGTACTTGTATTCATGTTGATTCCTAAACAAATGAAGTAGGTACTGGCTTAGCTTTCAAAAATTGTCTCTAAATTTCTTATTCTTTGGAATTGCATGACTAATTCTTATTGGAGAATTGAGCCTGAAGGATGTGAATCTTTGAAAGAGCATGGTGATTTTTAGGAGATTGTCTGTCAGCAGTTATAGCCAGAGCATTAGCTAAGGATTGTGATAATTTTAATTGTGTATTTTATGTTGAATGTTTTCAATGGTAACCCTTACATATATTTTATGCAGTTTGGTTTCATGATTTCATCAATTTGAGATCACAGAGTAAATTCTCTAACCTACTTTGGGTCATGGATTTCTTTAAGAATTTAATGAAAGCTGGATACATTCTCAGAAAAATATACATAAACATATAAGAATTGACTGGCATACAATTCTAAGAGATTCACAGACTTTGGAAAGAAAATAATGAATATGGATTTAAAAAATCTGTTCTAGATTTTAGTACACTATTTTAAAATTAACTAATAATTCCTTTTATATAGAAGAAATTAAATGACATTTTTATCGCAAAGATGTCTCCTTTCAATAGAGAAGGAGTTTTAAGACTGTCATTTTTCAGGAAGGGACTTCTAAGCTAGTGGTCTCAATCTATTATTATTCTTCAAACATATTATGTGTGAGACTCTTCACAAGATTGCATATTAAATTGACAAAATAAAAAACAAAACTGTAGAAGGATACTTTTAGTTATAGTTAAATAAATTGATAGAATATCAAATATTCATTTTATATAGTGTAAATTTTATTTATGGTATCCTTGGGGTACTTTTGAGATTATGAGGGCTAAAGACTTTCATCCAATTCACACTGTTGTTATTATTATCTGTGTTCGAATCATATAAAAGGGAGCTTTGTTTCCAGGTCAAATCATGTCTGCCTAGATTGTGAAGCACTTCACGTATCCTCTGAATATTATTCGCGTTTCAAGTTGTGGTTATTATTAGTCTAAAGTACAATTTCAAAAAGGAGAGTGCTGGTCACTGTCACATTCACAGCATGTGGGTGGTTCATCAGTTCTGGGCCTTTCATGCAGATGCCTTCCCTGGACCAAGATGTGCTGTGTGGACTTGCCCCTGTGGCTGACTTGGATGCTTCATCCTCTAAACCATGCTCCTTTCTCTCTTTCAATGATAACCAAAATACAAAACCATTCTATGAACCACAGGTCATGTTTCTTTTTCTAGTCTATGCTGAGGCTAAAAACTTTCATCAACTGCTTTAAAGACTTAGAATCCTAGAATTTTTGAGTCAAAATGTAGGTTAGAGGTTATCTCCAACCTTTTCATTTTACTGATGGTCACTGGGGCCTAAAGAAAGTTAGGTGACTTGTCCATCAAAGCCCAGCTGGACACAGGTCTTCTGCCTTCTGGTCCAGTGCTCTTTCCTAAGTACTGTGATGCTCTTTTGCTTCCTGTTGGTGCCCTTTCCTATATAGTTATGCTATTTATTCAGTCCTTCTCTGTCTTGCTATTTCTCTTTTTTCCTGAGAAGTTTCCTAGGTGTCAAAGAATTTTCCCTAATTAAGCTTTAGAATCAGACTTTCATATCCCCTTTATTAGTAAGTTGGCAACTTCTGATATCTCTGGCTAAATCCTCCTTGAGTTGAGATAAAACCTGAAAGGCAGTTAATCTTGTTAACTAAATCGATCTTTCCTAAATACCCAAGAAGGAAGAGGAGCAGATAATTTTCTTTAAAAAGCATCCCAATTAATTATATGCTGACTTGATTTAATTAGATGGTAACATTTATTTTCTCCCAAGGTTAAAATGGGGTGTCTATTTAAATACATACAAAATTCTTAATGTTCTAAGTTCTAATCTTTCAGTACATATACTTTTGGATATCCAAGCATAATATCACAAAGAAATTTTCTAATCCAATATAACAGATTAGAACATTTTTCCCCCCAGAAGAAATAGAACTGTAAAACTAAATAATAAAATAACAGCCATAAAAATTCAATTGACTACTTAAATTTTCATTTCCCTTCTTTTCCTAAAGCAATTTATTCAGTAAGAACTGTTTTTCTGAAAAGTGCCTCCCAAATTCATACTCTCATTTCTACTAGACTGGCATCATGCAGTTGAGGCCCTTCTAACCCAAGACCAATGGTTATTTCGATCCATACTCTGCCACCCACAGTCAGAACAACCTTGCTCTTGTGCTTGTTTATAGTGCTTTGTTAAAAGCCTTCAGCAACTCATGATTACCTTTTTCTGACAGATGAGGTTTCTCAACAATTTACTTATAAAAGCTTTTAAAGTATAAATTTGGTACATTTTATTGAGCCAGATAGTGCATCAAGTTTTCATTGAATTCTAGTAATTGAATATGATAGATTTATTTCTACATTTTATAAATGAGCAAAGTAAAGCCTAAAAATTGCACAGCTAGTAAATGGCAAAGGTGGGATTAGAACCTGTGTCTGTCTAACACGGGAGTCTATTCTATGACACACTAACCCCCCTGCAGGCTCTCTGCCTCCAGTCATGCTAGTTTTTTTCTAGTCCCAAAGGTATTTTGTTTAGAATTGATTCCACAGTCAAAATAGAACTTTCACCAGGAATTCCTTTTTTCCTTCCCCTTGTTGTTTCTGAATTTCTTATCATTTTCAGTAATCACTCACGACTCATTTATTTAATTAATATTTATCAGCTAATATGTCTGAAACTTACTTACTTGGAGTTATACATTACTTTGTGATGATACATGTGCACATATTTTTTCCCTCTTGGAGGGAAGCAACTGTGTCTTATGGTATATTATACCATTCTCAGCTCCAGTGTAGAGCAAGAAATGCAGATGATATGCAAATGACAACATACGGAATTGGAATTGATATAACATTGAATTAACTTGAGCTGCTATTTTGCAAGTTACTCATTATAACAAAAGAACAGTGTGCTGGGTGGTGACAGGCATGCCTTCAACTGTGAAACCAAACAGATTTGGGGAAGACCTGGTATAAAATGTATTTCAAAATTAAATTTAACAAGATTCTTTAAAACTACCTATAAAATGTTGGCAAGAGGAGCATCAAAATATTATTGACACTAGATCCTATTATAGCAGATAATTTGGTACATTGTGTAAACAAAATAATCTAGGAAGGTTCTTCAGTGAGATTATAGGTGGTTAAAATAAAGGGGTCACCAGTTCACTTCGTGTGGCAAAATAAGAACACTAAATGATTAAATCTATTACAATTTTGGCAGCATTATCTAGGGAAATATGATACTCCCATATAATTTAATTAAAATGAAAGTCCCAAGTAATGGTATTTTTATAAATAAATTTCAATATATTTATGTTTAATAAATAAAACATATCACCTTTGTAAAATTCTTCTCACCTTACCAATTAGAATATTTTAGCCTATTTTAGAAATTAAAAGTATTTATCATTAACAGATACTTAATGCCAGCTGTATATTTGGTTTAACTTGATTAAGATTTACTTCACTGAATAACTCACTAAATATGTCTAGCTAATCTTTGCATTCCAAGATTTTACATTTTCTGTCTGATTCTTGAGAGTAAACAAAAATTCAATTTGAACTTTTTTCTCTTATTTAGGGTTTCAGGTTCCTTAGCAGAAGGCAAGTATTTGGGTATAACTCTTATCATGTCAAATATGTTTTAATTGCTCTTGTTTCACCTACTTTGTTTTGTCTTTGCTTTTGTCTTGGTGGGATGACAGCACAAATAGAAAAAGAAGCTTGGGTGATAAATATATAGCTTTGTATAGAAAGAGGCCTTACAAATCAATGAAAGGAAGCTGTCTGCACTTCCATTTAAAGTTCAGAACTATAGCAATTAACATAAAATCAGGTTTGCACTACACTAAACAACAAAGCCAAGGAAATGGTGTTTTTATCTCAATTTCAGGTTGTCCTAAAGAATGTCACCACCCATTCTTTCCTTGAATGATATTACCATAAAATATTTCATAAGAATTCAAAGCACAAAACAAAGCTTCCTGACATAACTATTGTCCTTGCAGACATCAAATTCAACACATAAACAGTTTACTAAAAGTATTGTGACAATTTCCTTGTATTTTTTGGGTACAATTTCTTAAGCAGATATCCCATATGTCTGGCATATGGAATCAGGAATGAATAATGTGACTCAGATATATCCTGTTCTCTTTCCTAAAGGGGACAATGTGTGAGACAGTCTAACCTAGGTTTTGTGTGATGATCTGACAATAAATGCACCATGTGCTAAAAGTCCAATGCTTAGGTTTCTGGATTTGGCAGCCATTACAGTATAATCATCTGCATGAACAGCATGCATTAATATTAACATCATCTTCTTGATTTGTATATGTCCTTTCATTTATGTTCTCAATTACATGACTACTATTGTTCCTGATCAGAAGACAACAGTCTGTAATAAAAATACAACTTTCTGAAATACTTTTCTTTCATTAAAAATCTCCAAGTCTCTTATATCAGGATTTTAAACACATTTGTAACAAAATGATATAGTTGCATTTCTGAAAGATGACTCAATTTTTGTACAATAAATTGATAAAATTCTTGTTCTTTGGGTATGTTTCTTTCTTACAAAGAATCCCTTCTTCTTGAAGCTCAAGTGCTTTATTTAATGGATCCTAAAATATTTCTAAAATCTACTTTAATAATATGAGATCTAGCCTCTTTGGAGGACAATGACAACAAAGAATTCTTGCTGAATAGGATCTAGAAGCTGGTGTCTTTTGTAAATTCCATGTGATCCATACTTGGACAATCTCAAATTCTAGTGGCTTTTTAGATCTCTCACTTGTATCTCCCCTGGGGTTCTCCCCTAAGGAAGGACCAATTTGGAAAAGATACTGAAGTCAGTGATTACTGATGATTTCCAAAGACAACATAAAGATAGAGAGTACAGTGAAAATCACTAAAAGCAATATTAAAGAGGTCTGGGAAGGGTGTATCAGCACTGGGAAATAATGCTCAAGATAATACTTCCTCCCTTTCCTCTTATTTTTCTAATCATTTGAATCATTTCATTAAAAATCTCATTAAGTCTATATTACTACAGATCAAAAGTTTTGTTTGATTATATTTCAAAATTATTGAAATTATATCAGTGGCTTCTTTTATTAAAAACAATTTTAATAGTGACATATTTCATTGAATTTTAGTTTTAATATTTTAGTGCCTTCTTATTACTCATTATGGTTTTATTGTCAGTAACTATGCATAATTCTACATATAGAGAAATTAACAGCTGAAGAATATAAGCCTTAATGGAAGACTGGTGCTAATATTTAATGATGATGGAAAACACAAAAGTAGTAGCATATAACTGGTATGATTTGTGTGAAAATTTTTCTTTTTGCTTGCTATAACATTTGTAGGTGGATGTTCAGATAACTATTATGCACAGGTGGCAAGCTGGTTTCCTAATGCTGGTGGGTTAAAAAATATAAATGTATAAATAAAAAGGGATTAAAAAATAGGTGGGGGAGGGGTTTCCTTCAAATGGATGGAACCCATTCTTTTGAAAGAAAACTCCCCTCTTACCTTGGTCCTGGAGCTGGTTAGTTCTCCTCTGTCCTCCTCCTAGGGGAGAAATACCCAAAGTTAAACAATAATAGAACATGGTCTTGTATTAAAGTCAAGTTCAGTTCTGGCCAACCCTTTCCTCAGGTCTCACAAGACCCTACCAACTGTCTGATATACTGGGGCTTTCACAGAATTGAATTTTAAACCCGTTTTAAGGATTAAGCCAAAGGGGAATGAACATTAGCTTTGTAAAGGGGGAAAAATGTGTCTGCTTTTCAGTCATTTTGTCTTGTCAGAGAGCTCTTATAAATCAGATTGACTAAGAGCATGGAATTCAGGGAAGGGCTTTGCTGGGTTAATTTTCATCAGCTGCAGTGACTAATGGAGGCTGTACCATGGGGAGCACCAAGAGTTTCCTAGGGAGCAGGAGGTGTGCTGTGGTGTTCTCTGCCAACCTCCCTGATATGCTCCTGGTCTGTTGATAATAAAATGATGGTGCTACAAGCAACACCCTGTGTAAAATGGCACTTAATCTCATATGAACAATAATGATTGTAAAAATCTAAGAAATAAAGGCTTATTAGATGTAAATATTAGAAAAAAGTCTGAGAAATGGGTATTATTAGATACTAAGTGCTTTTTAATTTTTTCAAAACAGGGAATTACATATTAAATAAACATAAGATGTTTCCCCCTTCCCATCCAAGTACTAACCAGGCCCAACACTGCTTAGCTTCCAAGATCAGGCAAGTTCAGGGCAGTATGGCCATTATTAGATGACTTTCTTTTCCCCTTAATGTGTCTCTGGCTAACTGGGACTCCAGGTGTCATTGGAGAGAAACAGGAAGCACAGAGAAGGAAGTATGGATTTGGGAATTCAACACTAATGGCCCCAATACTGTTTCCGTCACTCATTAGCTATCTGACCTGAGATTCAGTAGCAGCATTTGGCCAGATAAAGATAACGGCACCAACTTCAAGGAGTTTTGGAAGTCGAGTTAGAAATACATTCATATACATATGCTTGGTATTTGGTATTTGGTTATTAAATTTTGACTTTTTTTCATTTATGTAGTCTCTGACATGGTTTTATTTGACTTATCTTTTTTGAGATTAACCCCCAATTAACTGGGCTTAGAGTCAGTTCTTAGTTACCCTTTGGCATAATTTCAGAGAAGGTGGGTGATTGGCTCCCATATAAAATAAAATACCAGACAATCGATTGAATTCTGTGAGACGTGAAGGAGAGTGGAGACCGAGAGTGAACCTGAACCCATACAAGATCATGTGCTATTGTTATTTAACTTTGGGTAACTTATTAAAATTCTTCATCAAGTAAAATGACAGTAGGTGAGAAGATGGATGTGCTTTGGAACCTCGGTGTGTCCCAGTGTATTCCAGAGACATTAAAATGAGGGATGTTGTCATCATTATTCTAATGGCCATCATGAAAATGTGCAGGGAAAAAACACTACATGACAGGTTCTATGTTACACAATGACATCTTGTATCCATATGTTACTGTCACCATTTGTTTTGCATTAGATTAATACTATGATCTTTAGTCACCTTAAAGTTTCATGATATAATATGGTATAATAAAATTCCTATAACTATAATATACATATATTCCCTGTGTTCTTGTCTGGGAACTTTAATTTCATTCATTATCTTTAATGAATGTACTAAAATTGGCTACTTTGACAAACCAACCTTTTACCCACAAAATGCTATAAAATCCAAAAAATGTATATATAAGGAGAATTTCCTTTTTTTCTGAAATAAATACAACCAGAAATTGTAAAGTTATGCTTACAATGGGCAAAAGAATTAAATTGTGTTTATGGAACACCTACTTCATCTACGAAAGTCAATTATATGACAGTTTTAAAGGAAATATCCTTTTATTTAGAAATAAGCTGGGAATCTATGAATAAGAACAACTATAGGTATACTGCATAGATTGAGTAAAATTATAGTGGCTGTGCAATATTCATGCTCCAGGGCATAAACTGATTGCTATTCTTGATGAAGAGAAAAATGGAAAAAGGATTAAATAGTACTGAAGTTGTTAGGGTTATTATGATGTCCTTAAAAATCACCTTCCCAAGCATTTTACATTGAAATGCCACAGGATACAACATTACATCAATATCAGTTTTTATCATATCTAGATGTAGAAATACAAGCTTTGTTTTGAAAAAAATCAAAACAATTCCTTATATACTCATGTGCCTTACTTTTGCTGTTTTATCCCCCCTTTTAAATAATCCAATGAATTTTGTCAGGTTTGAACCTTGTCAACATATAATTTTAAATGTCTGCTATATAGGAGCACACAACCTACATCTATTTGCAGCTCTGTTGGTTTACACAGAGAAGTGCTCTCCTTAAATATATTTCCATTTCACAATGTAGTCTGCAATGAAAGTAGCTATTCAATAACAAAGTGATTTATTTAATTCCAAAATCAGATGAGCTTCTATCAAGGTTCTGAGATTGAATTTTCTCACAGTCTGATTAAGTGTCCACACTACAAAGAGGTATAAGAGAATTCTTAGGTTGTTCTGATAAATGTAGCCCAGGGTATACTTCAGAATTGCAATAGTCTCAAAGTAGGACGAGAATACAGTGGTCACTATCACTATCTCCTTTCTCTGAGATGTGAGAATCTTTTCTGCTTTCACTTGGACAAGTCTGATTTTTGGGGATCCTAAGCCAATTTTCTCCACATTTATTGGAACCAGCTTTAATTGTTGTAAAATCTTTCTTTGTGCTAACCTGAAATCTATCTTTGTGAAAGTTCTTCAACTCAACAAGAATATTCAATTTTTAACATAAATTTGAAATTGGGAAAATCGACCTCTATGTGGGTATTTCCAATATGCCTTGAAATTGCCAGTGTTGTCAAAACTGTAGCAGGGAAGAATCACAGATAGTGTTTAGTAAGTTTTAAGAGTAAACTGTATTTTATATAAGAAATACTTTTCGTTGTTGTTGTTCTTTTCCTACAAGAGCACTGGAGAAAGTCAGAAGATCTTAGTTCTAACCTCAGCTGACAGTGGGCAAGTCACTTAACGTTTAATTTACAGTGTCTCTATGATAAAATGACATCATAAAAGAGTTAAATGGAGCAAGTTATAAAATATATGTGGAATTTGTTTGAAAAGTATAACATTATACTATTATTGTTAATGTTATATTTAAGAAATATAGTGCTGTAATTTTTAGTTTTCTATATATGATATTCTCATTGTATCATTTAGTAAAAAGTAACTTTTTTCTTTTTTTTTTCAGTCTATATTATTTGCTTTTTTACTCAGGGAGACAATCTGAGGTCAACTGTACTTGGATCCTATTTATGTTTACCTTTACTAGCTTCAAATTTAAGGTAAAGGTTAGGGTACTGTCTTAGGACTCTGAAACCTGCTTACATTTTAAATTTCTCTGTGTTTTTTTTTTTTCTGCTAAAGACATTAGCAACATAAAGGAGTTGTACTTGCTGATAATGCTTTATGAGTATTTTTTTGTGGTTCTAGTTGTAAATTCCTGGAAAGAGGAGACACTGTGGACTGGGGAGCTGAAGATGCTTTTCTTGGTTACTATTGGAACTTTTGCCTATTACCACGTCAAAGGGGGAGATTCAGAAACTGCAGATCTTTCAGCACCATATATGAAATAACCAGGATTTTATAGCAGCAGAAATCCTATAGGTGGCTCCTGACAATTTTTATATCTTCTGTGAAGTGAAGCAACAAGGAAGATAATCTGTATATTCTTTTATTTGCTTTAAAATCACAGAACTGTTTTTGTCACATTTGTTTGTTTAACTTGAATTTAATTCTTATTGCAGTTAACTCCCTCATATTTAATGCTTAGAGAAAAGATTGATTTTTTAACATTTCTGTAAGAATGTATTCATGGGTCAGTTTCTTCATTGAGCACTCAGAATTAAGAAGAAATGAAAGCCAAATAAAATCTAATTTATTTCAGCATGATAAGAATAAGACTTAGTATTGTCAATGGTATTTTAAAATCATAGATCTCTCCAACATTTCAGCATTGTACATACACTTAATGTTTTTGTGTCTTTAATTTTTCTTTATTGTTGAGTTGGGTGACATTAAAGGATGCATTTAAAGAGTTTCACAAGCATCTTGAAAGTATATTTCATTATATATATATATATATATATATATAT
>NW_026000242.1:17403967-17470798 GCF_001458135.2 Marmota marmota marmota
TATATATATATATATATATATATATATATATATATATATATATATATATCTTAAAAGTGAACTTTATATTTTCAGAAAGTATGAAATCTGTCCATTTAAAAGAAAATATTTTCAATTATGAAAAAGATTTTATATTAAGGAGGATAAATAATGCATTAGTTCATGGTATATATGAATTTTGTTAGTGTAATTATTGTTTATAGAATATTCAGACAATTAAAATCATTCTTTTTCTGAACAGGCTCAGGACCCAGACTGAATAGTGATTTTCTAAGGTGTTGCTGGGGGGTATGCTGCTATATATTTGTGGCAAAGTTATCTCAGATATATGTTATTTCACTGTGAAAACAGAGCTATAAGACTGATTTGTGCATAGAACAATCTTTAAAATAAATGATCTATGGTTTCTTATTCTCAGCTAAATTAAACTTGAAGAGACATCATGAAGAGAATCATGACCATATTCTAATCCATTCTTTTAAGTGGATGTTGATTATTAGCATAAAACTTCTTTACAGCAGCACAGTATAGAATTCTACACTAAAGAGTAGATTGTATCTCCATAACAAAGTGGACTTTATAGTATTTTATAACAGGCATTTTGGAGTTTTATGGTAAACTTGATTGTCACTCCCTCCAAAGCCCTGTTTTAGTTTAGTGTGTGTGTGTGTGTGTGTGTGTGTGTGTGTGCGCGTGCGTGTGTACATAAAACATTCTCTATGTATCTAATTATTGAAAGCATCAAGAGCCCCTTCTACTATTCTTCAGTTTCTCCCCACTTTACCTCCACATTCTCAGCTGAGAGGTGGGAATTTACTTCAGCATGATTTGAATACTTCTCTTTTAGTCCCCATGAAACTATTCAGAGTTGTAAGAGTTATCTAAGAGTTACAATCTCTCTGAGCATCCTGTGCTGTCATCTTCCTGGCATACTTATGTTTAGGAAGGTGGCTCTTGAAGAATAGAATCCTACAGAAGAGATGTGCAAACAAGAGCAACGCAGAACTTGTCCTTGCACCTTTGCTCATGTTCTGAGGATAAATGAAGAACTACTCATAAAATAAATACAGATAACGGTGTAATTGTGAGTGTTTCCTAGCTATAGAAATCATGGTCCCATACCCTGAGATCCTATAGTGAAGAAAATTAACCTCAAACATTTTCTTTAGTTTTGTCTGTTTATTTTTGTTGTGCTGGGGATTGAATCCAGGCCTTTGTACATGCAGGGAAAGCTCTGTACCACTGAGCTACTTCCCCACACTTATTTTCTTAAATAATTGAATTATTATTAAAGTGGTTCATGAGTGGCTTTGTAGTACTTATCAAACGTCATATTATGCAGAGAAAAAAATAAAACACCTTCTTTCTTGGAGGATTTAAATCTTGTTCTGGAGAATTCCAAGAATGAGGAAATGAAAAGAAATTCAATAGCAAGGGAATACTATTGAAATTTGACATATTTAAATCTACTTTGACCACTTCTAAAGGCAAACAGGCACTGCCCTCCATACATGGATCTCCTGCATTTCTTAACTCCTTACCTTTAATCTGAATGCCTGCTCATAATGACATGGCATGCCTTAGTGTCCTTTCCTGTCATGGGAGTGCAGACCTCTTCTGCCTGCACACTTTGTCAATTCCTTGCCAGTTGAATCTGGGGATATTGAAAGCCTCAGATGGATAATTTCTCTGGCACAGGGCTTTTGTCCTCCAGCTAAGACTTAAATGTGAACAACAACATACCCATACAATATAAAAGCCGAAACAGTAGCTCCCACATACTGATATCTGCTGCTCTTCCTTTCTTCAAGCTTTAGGATTCCTGGTTCCATAAATTTCCCTTCCATTTCTTTCTCCTACCTCCCAATTTTTGTTAGACAATCCTTTCAGATGCTTTGCTTTGACTGACTGGATTTCTTTCTTTCTTTTTTTTCCTCATTAGGATGTCTTAGTTGTGCTTCTTTCTAGATCTTAGCATTGCCGGAAACCTCAGGGGGACTGTTTTTCCTCCATTGCTTTATAGCTTTAGTTCCAGAGAACTCATATCTGGGCTTCCGCCCATCAGTAGAGAAAGGGGATCCAAATTCACTGAAAGTTTCACACACTTGTTCTGTTCCCATGCCTCTTCTTAACCTGACTACTGTGTGTGTGTGTGTGTGGGTGTGTGTGTGTGTGTGTGTGTGTGTATGTATGTGTGTGGTGGAGAGGGGAGTGTGAATTGTATCTGGAGATTATTCCTTATGTGGAGATGATCTGTGATCTGTGAACATCAGTGACATAATATGAAACCTGAATGGCTGCTTGTCATATACCAAGAAAATACTTAAATGTAATATTAATGTATGGGTAAATTCACCTAGAGATTGTTCAGCACACTTATTATTAATCATATTATGAGTTTTGATTTTAGAATGATTTTGTTTCCAAAATACAGTTGGCATGTGGAGGTCCAGGCCACTTAACCTGGTGGCTACAGGTTCTGCACTCATGTCAGGTGTATGCTGCCATGTTCAATTGTATGGGATACAGATATTCTTTGTGTGGAGATTCTTTACAATATTTGTCTATGAGGCAACTGCATGGATCAAAAGAACAACAGTTTGAAACTCTGACTTTTCTTAGAACCATCAGAATTAAGATCTAGTCTGAGATGGCTCATCAAATCAAGTTGTCAATATTTAAATAAGCTGCTAACTTTCTTTTATAGCAGTTTAATCTTATTAAATTTATCATTGTTGAAGTGGTAGCAACTAAAATGGTGACAAACTTTCCATTTTCTCAGGAACATTGCTAAAGTAGAATTCTAAGAATAGTGGTGAAAAGAACAAGTGTTAAAAAAAAAACAAAAACCACAACAAGTTTAAAAACTTTTCCACCTATTGTTGCAAAACATCCCCAAAGTGAACAATTTAAAAACTACATGATAAATTATCAGCTGGAAACTAGCAACCAAATGTTGAATTATTTGTCAAAAGACAGAGTGAATATCATTTCAGAATTTTAAAAAATCTAATGAGGAGGGCACAAATGTACAATACCTGGTTAGTCTAACACAATGTGGAAAAAAAGTTTGTTTCCTCTTTATGAGGAGTTATGATTTGAGTCATTTTTTAATTATAGGAAAGAAGTAAATGAAAAAACTTGGAATTTTAAATGGTAATAGAAAGTTTTATGTTCCCTATTGTGTTCAGATTCAGAAAGGGAAGGTTGAAGTATACGGATCTTACTGTGCAATTATTTTTTCCTGGGACACATGTCCTATCGATACGTTTACCATGTGACATCTCAGTTTGTGAATGCAAAATACTTGGTGCCCACAATAAATATCAGCATCCCTAACAGCAAACTGAATAGTTATTTAACATAGTACCACAGGGAGTTTTGTGTACATTTGTGTGTATGTTGAGAGGCGCAATTGACTTTTTTTCTGTTTGTCTAATCCTTAGCCTGAGAGACTATATTCAAAACATAATGAAATCACAAAAACAAAGTTAGCTGTAGCAACTTTTAATGTGGCACTAAGAAAAATGGCATTTCTTTCCTCAATGTTAATATAAAAAATTGTGTACTAACCTACTGCAATTCCTTCCCAGAAGACATATATAAGTTTATTCATTTGAGGTCAAGAGATGCTTAGTAATATTAAGTACTCAGCCTCACATTTCTATGATTTTAAGCTTTTCTATTATTATGGTGCATACTAATAATTGACTTATTTTTAATAATAATGAAAAAAGAATACTCTTCTCACATACACTGTCTAGCGAATTTCTTTTTTCTAAACCTTCTAAGTACTTCTGAACTTGTGACTTGGTATGTGTTACAGGTTTATATAAGAAAGTGGTTCCTTAGGATAATACACTTTTCATACATGAATTGGAATATTAATTTTAATACATCTACTTTATAAAATGCTCCAAAGTGGAGGAAATACCATTTGTCCTACTGAGAATTTTACTCATTGTGAAGCAGAACTAGACTTGGGCCAAGTATCTGTGAGGTCAGTGATTTTGTTAAATACTGAGAGAGGTGGTATTAGACTTGCCTTTCTTAGTACTTCCTCCCCCCTGCTGTGGTATTTTGTGAGGCAGGGAGCTGCCTGTTGCATAGGAACTGTGATAGGCCTGCTTTCAAAAGCTTAGCTCTTGTTGCCATGGGTGCCTGCAACTGGGCATCGCCAAGTCCAACTGGGCATCATATTCTCCAGAGCTCACCCAGTGATGCAAGTTTCATTCTAGCTATTTTCTATTGAAGCATCTTTTTTTTTTTTCTTTTTCCTCCCTCTTTTTTTTTGCTGACAGGATATTTGTCTTATTTTTAGACACAGTCCTACAAACATCTTTTCAGCAAGCAAATTTGTATGGGAATTATTTCTATTAAATGGTAGAAGTATAGAAGACTACAGTATTTAAATTTGCTTTCAAATATAGGGGTCAAGTATATGAATTCTTATAAGGGCCAGCAGAAGTCTTCAGATAAGATCCACTGCCTTGTTCAATGGAGACACTTCTGATTCTAAATATCGTGAATCTCTTTAAAAGGAGTATTCTCATCTAATAGCAGCTTAGTCAGTAAATCTGTGTTAATCAAATTATGATTCACTCTTAACTACTTTTAGTAGGTTTGTTTATTGCATAGTAAAATCAATAGTATAGTAACTAGTGTAGTATGGTTAAAATATAGTAAAGTTGATAGTATTTTGATAATACAGTATGTATTTATTATAGCGTGTATCTATACTATAGTCAATTTATATAATAAAGTTGATAGTGTTGATAGAATTATTAGTAAAGTCAAAATAAATACAATTCTTCTTTCACTTAAATTTTATGTTTCATTACAATATCATCTGAAATGTATATTTTAAAACAACCTTTCACAATTTCTCAGCCAGAAGAAGTCTTTCACTATTCTTTTGGGTTGTCAAGGGTACTGGAGTAGGGAAGAGGAGGAAGCCAGAGTATTGATTAAAGTATAAATAGTATTGTGAGTGTAGAAAAAAAAGATTCAGGAGAAATAAAAAGATTGATATACCTGATATTGTTCTGTCACCTAAAAATGGCAGAATTTACGTCAAAGTACAATAAACCAATAATTTCTGGGAATTGTCATTGGCCATCTAATGGATAGGTCAATTGATTTAATTCTCAGGTATATGGCCAGGTAATGCTCGTCTGAAATAGTCTATCTGAGAGCTCTGTATATCATTCTCCACCATAAAGATGTGTGATAGTCATCACTGTTGTGATATTTTTTCAGTCTAGTCACAAATATGCTGTAATGATCCTGACTGAATTTGTTTTAAAGTCTACAGTTAAGACCCAAGTCCTGATTTTCCATCCTGATTGAGTATCACATGCTTCCTTTTTCTGTGACATTTATTTTTAAGCATTTTGAACAGAAAGCAGGGATTGAAAACTTAAAACTCCCTAGACCAAAGGAACATTGCTAGTCATTTGTTGGCATTTTCTGGTTAAGCTTACATAGTAGAAACAATTACTATTTTTTCTTAAAGCCTTATGTTGCCTAATGAATCAAAACAGCAATCTGTGAAAAAGCCATCATTAATGACATTGAAATACACATGTCTGATCATATCCAGAGCAATTAACCTAAAGACCTGGTTAAGAAAAGATAGATCCTATAGGAGAAAAGACCTAAGTCTCTACTGAACTGAATAAGACAGAAGGCTTCAAAGACACTTGATACAGTTATGCCCTCTGGAACTTGTTCTGATGAATACAATTAATTTGAACTTGCTTCTACAAACTAAATAATTTATGCAGATGCCTGTTAGTTCATCTCTATATTAGTTTGTCTCTTTGAAACAAAACAATCCTAGTGGAATAAGAATGAGATTTAAATCTAGCAAGTCTTCTGCTTAGAGGCTGGGGATGGGGGAGTGGGGAGGGAGGGGGCAAGGTGAACGCTGGTTAGCCTTCAGTGTCCTTCTAATGTTCTCAAAAATAGGGCAAAATAACTGTAGTATTGGCATGCAGGGGCCAGCTTGCTCAGGAAACTGTGGCATATATAAAACAAAGTGCATAAACAAACTCTCCATCCAGGAAGCTGAGTTTAACAATTGCCTCATTAACAAGATCCAGGCAAGGACAGGAAAAGAGGGGGAAGCCAATGGCTGATTATTAAACAGTTCTAGACAGATGAAGCCCTTCAGCATCTTCCCAAACAATCCCTGTAGTGTGGATTTGACAAAGTGGCACATTTAAGAGGGAACTCTCTTGCCATCAATGGCAGTCAGACACTCCGGTATCTTAGGGCCAATTTTAGTCCCTGGAACTTGACTTTATCAGTACACACAAGACAGAGGACAAGGCAGCTACATCCACAGAGAATTAATTAAGAGCAAAAGAGACATCCAGTGAATGTAATCAATAGTCCTAACACTGATCTACATATCAACCACTGTCTCTTTCACCCCTTCTATTTTTTTAAAAAAATATTTATGTTAAGGTGCTCTTGTGACTACTATTACAACAGAAATTTATTAGCTTACTCAACCTCATTGAAATTACATATTTTTCATACTGCATCATACAAAATATATCATCAAAGGCCAACTACCCTGATGCCAGTTTAGGTTTCTGAATGATTGAAACCTTTTTGGATAGAATTCTATTATGGATAATTTATTAGTTTGGCTTTCTCCCTGCACATTTTTCCAGTTTTGTATGGGATGTATGTTCAAATAAACCAGACTTCAGAATTGCCAAAGTTCACACCCAAATTTGTCTTTACTAACTTTTATCAATCTTCTTTTGAAAACCATTCCTTTCATAATATACCATAAAACCCCTATTAGTGATTACAGTGTTGCTTGCAAACACACAATATTGGTTTAATGCAACCCTTTTCAGTACTGGTATTTGTTTCTTATATCTCTCAACCCTTCCCCCACCCAATACACATTTTAAAGTATTCTGTAGTTCCCCTTTTGAAATCAATGAAAACAATCATATGATGTTTATATTGCTTTCATTTGTGCTGGGCAATAGTATAAGTCTTATTACCTTCATTTTTGAATGGCTTACCAGAGACATCATTTTTCAAGACCAGGTTCTTGGTTAAGTCCTTTAGCAAACATTCTGATTTCCTCTTGAATCTGTGCTTTGTGTGCATCTCTCCTAAGCAGCACTGAGACCAGAGTAATCTGTCAGTCATCACTTGTGATGGGCTCTAGCCCCATCAATTCAACAGCAGCCTTTATTGCTTAAGGAAAATAGGAAATTCTGCCTCCTGGACATAAACATGTGAATTTTCTATGTCCAGGACCAAGAGGATAAAAAGGGCAGATTTAACCAATATTTCCATAAGAATGAAAGTCTCACTTTTACCCCACATGTGTAACACTTGACTCACGAAGCACATTTAAGGGGCTTCTCTATAAACATATTTTGTATTGTCATTGGATCTAATTTTACAGATCTTACTTACACCACACTCCCTTTAAAATAGGTGGGAGTGTGACTTGAGTAAGCACCATAAAACCAGAGCTTGTTTTTCCCTGATCTTGGTTGCTTTTATAAATAGATGTGGTTTTAAACTTAGCACCAATGTAATCTCAAGATAATATAAAATAGAATGACACCATAATAAATGAAACATCAAAATGGAAAAAAAAATATGGTTGGCTGGCAAGAAGCCAATTTCTTCTTAGTCAGAAACTAGAGGCCAGGCAATGTGTTTAAAAAAAAATGATAAAATGTAGAATTATTACTGACACAATGACAGTGCAGATTTGGGTGGCCAAAAAAAAAATGTTGATGAGATTTAGAAGTATATGCTACCCCTGTTTTAGGCCCACTGGAAACAGCTAGTGTTCAACCAGTTTGTTTTTTATATGGCCTTCAAAGGTTTATATCAACTAGATTATTCTAAAATTAAGAAAAAAATTTACCTGATTGTTGACCAAAAAATATGAAATGGAGAAAAAGAAAATAAAACAAACAAACATACCATGTTTACACACAAAACAAAATAATTCTTTCAGGGACATCAGGGAAGGTGGAATACTATAACAACACATGTTATATTGTTATACTATTCCACCCACCTTAATGAGGAACCCTTGGGCGTTGCTACTCCATAGCCTTTCGAATCCAGATTTCCTCCCACTTTCATCGTGTCACATGGCTTTCGCTGTTCAATGTATTCATTCATAGTGGACTCCAGGAGAAAGGCAAATTTGCCCTTGGATTTGCGGACACGAGCCACTCCCTCAGCTGTAGTCCTAGTGAACACTGATGGCTCTGCTGATCGCATGTAGGTCCACATCTTTTCATACACTGCTATTTTTGATCTCTGGAGGAAATTAAAATAAAATTAAATACAGGAAAGAAGGGAACAACATGTTAAAATTGATCGAAGGAAAAAGAATGATAAAGCCCTTTAGTATCTTCCCATTGCCCTCTAATTTGCTATACAGTAACATAATAGTAAGGTTATTCTTTCACTATTGGAAAAATATCATTTGAAACTATTTAAGGAAATCACTGAAATGACAAACATTCAAAAATGATATTTTAAGAGGCCTGTACCTCCTGCCATAATAAAAAAATTACTATACTCAATTATTTTTAAATACCAACTTATTATTCATCTTAAACATACAAGGCCATGAACAGCAATGAACATTTAAAATCATGTTTTATATCACAGTCATGATAAACTCGAAAAAGACCAGACTGATCTAGTCCTTTTATCTTGACAGAACTCCTTTTAATATTACATCTGAATTAAACCCAATAAGGATAGTTATTTTATTTTTATCTTTCTTCATACCTCAAAGTAAGACATACATAAATGTATGGGTCATATCAAGTCAGTAATTGAACATCAAAGAAAGAAGAGAAATCTGCTATAGTATAAAAAGCAAATATTCACAACATACGAATCAAATTCTAGTTTAGTCAAAACATTTTTTTAGACATTGTCTGACAAAATCTCCAGATAGAATATACATCAAACTTTAAGGAGAAGTGATTCCTGTTTTCCTACTTTGTGTTTTGATGAGTCATTCTCATATCCTGACTCCAGCCAAGAAACATTTATTTCTATAAATTACTTCTGTCTACCTGAGCTCCGGCTACTTAATTTACCCAGGTCCTTTTATTAGAATCTGCATTGACATATTTTTTTTTCATTCACACATACATTTTTAATGTGAAATTATACCCAAATGAACTCAAATGTCTTTCAAACATACATTTAGTAAGATAGAAAGTCTAACTCCATTTGATGTTTGATAATAGGATAATGCATACAAACTTTTATGATTACATTTTTTTCAATAACAAGTGCAAAAATTTTGTATCTGGATCTAAATAAAAAAAAAGTAATTGAGACTTCATTTAGATTTCATGTGTGAGGCATAATTCTAAATAATAAACACATTTATTAATATTAATATTCCTTTGTTTACCAAATATAGAATCCGATAAAGAAGCAGTTCTTCTTGTCCTGAATAGCAAATTTAGGGATACATGTATTTGGGCAAAAGCAAATTATTCAGGTGGACAAAGAAAAAACTGATAAAAGTGGGATTCAAAGTTTTGACTTTCTAAGATGGGAAACTAGTAATCAATAAACCTAAATAATAAGCCAAACAAGGATTGACTCAAATATTTGAACCAAAGCAAAGTATAGACAAACACTGATAAATGTCAAATGGAAAATAGACATGCTGAGTTGTTCTGTGAAATAGTTTTATGCTACAAGCACTTGAAAATATCCCATAATGTGGATTGTGGGTTCTGTGTGTATATGTGTGTGTGTGTGTGTGTGTGTGTGTGTATGTTTAGGTGTTTGACAGGTTAATTCTGGTGGGAAATTCTCATGTTAGGAAATTCTATGTCAACATGTCAATTCAGTTGCAAATATTCTATGTGCATCCCAGATACAGGAGTTCTGGGGTTCAAACCCAGCCACAGGATCCATTAAGCCACATTGGTAGGCCTCATTCAGCCCTTCTTTAAAACTAGAGTTCTGCTCCAGAGAATGATCTCTTTCATTTTATAATTAATTCTGAAAAATATAAACTCCATGGATCACATAATAGAGATTGTCCTCATATATTTACTCTGATGATTCCAAAATCAGACAAATGTTGGTAAACAACATCCTTTAGACATATAATCACTTTTTTAAAAATATAACTTCAGAGTTTCACCTCAAAAGGTATAGGTCTCCACATATACTGTAAACCCTACTATGTATAATACATTAAAACAGAAGAAATAAAATCAGTGAATTGTTTTAATTGAAATATTTTTTGAACATTTTAAGAAATCAGAAACCTGCCATTTATTTGGCAATGTTCCAGTTCCAGTTAAGTAGCATATTAAAGGAACAGGATAGTTAAATTAAACTAGCATAGCAAAATGGGAAAAAATATTCTTAGGGCTTAGGAATTTTAGTTCACTGATAATTTTTGATAGTCCATTCTTATAATGCCAATGTGAATAAAATTACTGCTGCTTTTGTTTAAGTACATTGAATTATGTATACTTAAATGAGAAAGAATTGAACTCAAACTTTTTTTTTTTCTTTGTGGTATTGGGGATTGAACCCAGTGGTGTTTTACCATTGAGCCACATCCCCCAGTCCTTTATATATTTCAAATTTTGAGATAGTGTCTTGCCAAGTTTCCCAGGCTGGCTTCAAACTTCAGATCCTACTGCCTCAGCCTCCAGAGTTGCTAACATCACAGGCATGCAATACCATGCCTGGCTTGATTCGATCTCTTTAAAATCAAGAAAAGGAAGAATCTGTAGAACAGTTGTGCTAAATTTGGGAGGTCTCAGGTACAATAGAAACTGTAAAATACAGACTGTCAGTGAAAAAAATTAGGAAGATGCAAGCAACTTTCTTTGGGTGGGGGAACAGCCCATTTGTCACCATGTTAATATTCAGGAATTCTGATTCTGATTTAAAGGGACATGATGCAGATAAGACCAGGTACATGGTAAAAGAATGAGGGGAAATCAAGAGGCAAAGGACTGGAAATGGCATGCATCACACTGCCTTTTTTTGTGACTGAAAGAGAATGTTTGTTGCAGGGTTAAAGCAAGCAAATATTTATAAAATTGATGAGAAAGGCTAAGATGAGGAAATTTTTGCAGACTCAGTAAGCTCATAAATACAATGAAAATGGAACTTTTAATTTACTTAAATTTTCCACTGTAGCATGTACTTTAAGGTCAGGCATGGGGAGTAAATATGCTGTTAGGTAATAAGCAAAGATAATTTGAGAGTTTTTTTTTTTTGTAATTAGGATATTAAGCTTGGGTCTATTTGTCTCATCACTGTTGTAAAAAATACTTGGGAAGCTATCTGATTTAAAGCATTATTTTATTGTTTAAAACAATTCTTGGAGTTTAAGAAATGTGCTACCTTTTAATTTCTCAAAAATTAAGTGTTTTTTGCTTGGTACATTTGTAATCTCAGTGGCTTGGGAGATTGAGGCAGAAGGATTGAAAGTTCAAAGCCAGTCTCAGCAACTTATCAAGGCCCTAAGCAACTGAGAGAGACCTTGTCTCAAAATAAAAAATAAAAAGTGCTGGGGATATGGCTCAGGGATTGAGAGCCTCTGGTTTAAATCCCTGGTACAAAAATAGATAAATAAAAATATTTTTCCATACCTTATTTTAATAGAAAATATGTATAAATATAATGCATTACAGTTAATGGTCATGTTTCTATCAGGTGGATTGCTTTCCCCTTCTTGTAGCTTATGCAGCAAGACTGGTATTCTAGTGATAGCTCATCAGTAGTAATTTGATAACATTATAAATCTTGAGATAGTAATCTACCCCACTTATGCATTCATGATTGCAGAAGACAATATCTGAATTGAAATGAAAACCAGTATGCTTGAATCAGGTGTGTAATATGCAAGCGTCTAAACAGCAAAATTGCCAGTAAGCGACAATTACAGATGTTCTTCTAATGTCTCTGTGTTTGTGCTTAAAAAGGTGCAGAGAACATGAAACATATTAAGTGTCATAATGGGGCAAAACCAAGATAAGATAACATATTAATTCAATGTCACCTTGACATGGCCTAATTCTTTTTTCAGTTGATTATAACTGCAACTTTTTTTGAAGTGCTGAGTGTAGGTCACTGCCTGAGGCAGCTTAGTGGGGCTGATAGATATGCCATTACTGGGTTCCTAGGTGAAGATATTTTTGACAGGTACAAAAATACCCTTCACATCCGTTTCTTCCACCCATCAGACAAATCATTTATTGAAACCAGGTCATTGCAAAAAAGAAAGGAAGGAGGCAAACAAGGTAGGAAATGAATGACAATTTTACAAGAAAACTCCAATTTATGCATTCTTGAAAGTGTGCTACCCAGGGAAAATATTTTTTTTGTTCCATTGGGATTCAGAGTACTCTACAGCAATAAATACCTATGCTTATAAATTTTTTTTCCCAATTTTAAAACTGAAGTTGTGGAGAGAGAAAGGAAACAAGGCATAGTGCTTGCCCAGCTTGCATGGAAAGACTCTGAACTTGGAAGACATGTTCTGTAGCCCCACACTTCTGATCAATATATTCTCTTGTCCACTTCCCCACTCTTGAGAATTTGAGCAATGCTTTTAAATTGTGTAACGGTTATAAATACATATTTTAACTGGGCTTGTTGTTAAAGAGCTTTATAATGTGTTATTTGTGAGAAATTTTCAAGAAATCAGTGTGACAATTCTTTTTACATTATCACTCAAGGCAGAATGATGAGCCCACAAATATTTTCTTTATTTAAATGACAATCAGCCATCACTTTTCAGTAAAATGCAAGTGATAGCAAAAACTTGCATTCTATTTTGATATATACACAGAATTGGTTCTAGGCAAAGCCAGTAAATTTTACCCACTTACTTTTCTGTAGAAGCAGTTTTAAACTGACAGACTTTCAGCAAGATACTAAAATTATTAAGCTTTAGTAGTGGGGACATGATTACTAAGTTAAAAGAAAGGTTTGGTCAATTAATCTTATCCATAGGCTATTGTTAGTAAAACCTGCCATTATGACAATTACTTGAGTTTTAGAAAAATTTACAAATACTTTTCCACTACTTTTTAAGTTATATCTATTAACAATGCTTTAAATCATGTTGTTCATTGGTTTCTTTAAAAAGATGCCCAAAGATGTGTTTGACTGAGTTTTTGAGTGATTTGTTCCTGATTTAATTTTATGTAAACATTCATAGTATCTTAGGATATCATTATCAAATCTTTTTTGAAAAGGCACCTAACTGAAATTCAAGTACATGAAACTTAAAACTGTCTTAAAGAATAGTTCATTTCATTTTAATTTTACAAGCTGAGTGAGAATATTTTAAATATTAATATATGAAATGAAATGTAATATGTCAAATGTTGTATATAAGCATGAATAATGAGCTATCATTAAAACTTAAAAATAATGAAATATATGTCTTCCAAACTATTAAATATTATTAAAATTCTAGTCTTTGAACAATTGATATTAAATACAAAATGTGTTCTATATTACCTAGTTCAATATTTGTGAAAATTTCAGTCTGGCTATTTTTTTTTTTTTTGTTCTGAAGTCACAAAAAACTCTTCTTAGTGATCAGACATTATCAAGTATGTCTCTGGATTTAAGTGGAACCAGAATAAAAATACACTGATCAAAAAATTGAACCACATAATGGACCAAATATCTACAAACAGCAACAACAATAAAACTTGGTTATACTGATAGAAAACTCAAGGAATCATATCTATACATGTAAAACAATTGTATAAGTTTGAAAAATGTTATCTGCAAGCAGAGAAGTCTGCACAAACTAAACATCATATAATGTCTTACAGAAGGACCTTGAACTTAATAAGATCTTGCTATTAATATTTTGTGAGAAAACATACATTACTTTGAAACCCATTGTTACAGAATATATTACAGAATAATGAAACTCATAAAAGTTGTATAATCTGCAAATAAGGTTTTCAGGTTCAAATGCAGCAAGTTAAATGTTTCCTTTGAAAGTAAAGCTTGCTTTCATTTTTAGGCTCTTAGTGCAAAAATGTACAGAAATCCAATCTTTTCCAATCCAACACATTATCACAGCATTACCAACATTGGAAAGTTTTGAATAAATTATTCTATAAAGTTGCTTTAGTTACATTTTCACTGATATGTCTTAGGGTTCCTCTTGCAATGTGAAAAAATCAATTTGGTTTTACAAATTAAATTAATTAAAAATTCAAGAAGTATTAGCATTAAACACAGTTGTTACCATTGTGTGTGCAGACTCTATAATAACTAAATCAATAATATAATTATTAAGGGAATGCCTGAATTTCAAAATGAGGAACATGTGATTTGTCATTGTTGGTTTTTATTTTTATTTTTTTTCTTAACTTACTCTGAAGAATTCTTTTGTTGACCCTGAATCCAGAGTTCCATAGGCAATTTCTGTTTGTTTGGCCAGGTCTTCTGCACTTTCTATTGGGGAGACCATTCGCTCAACAGTCAGAAAAGCAGCCAGGTTAGCAGTATAAGATGATATAATGATGAGTGTAAAGAACCACCAAACACCTCCAACGATTCGACCTGAGAGGGATCTAAACATGGATAAGGTAATTCATGTTTTTCTTTCTCCAACCAACATAGAAGAAACACCCTCAAGTCACTGAGCATATTTACAAATAACAATTGCAAGTATCATTTTATTTTCTGATAGTCTATTCAAGAATGATTCTAGTGTTTCTGCATAATCTTATATTTTGTATCTTAATATACAAGTGCCTCTGGAAATATGGAAAAAATTTCCTATTTGTCATTTCATTGACAGAAAAGTGGAATTAATGGAGTTCCTTTAAATAAAGAAGAGAAATACATGCATAAACCCACTAATACCCTGTGTCCCTTAAATTTTATCACTTCTGAAATTAGGCTAAGGTTGATGAGAGAAAATATAGTATCATAGTTTATTTGGTAATGTTGTTACTCTCTTAATGGTACATAAAACAGCAATACATCTGGACAATGATGGGATCTTAGATTTGATAAAGTCATAGATACAGACCTTGTGTTTACCTTCCATCAGAGCCTGGCAAGGACGGATGGAACACAGGCTAAGGTGAGGCTAGACCAGAGGAGAGTCTAGAATTGGTCTCAAATTGATGATCATAGTTGAGGATAGCTTTTCATTTGGCATTCCAATTCTGAGCCAAGTGGAGGATAAGCCATGTCCTAAAATATCTTTCCATACTTGTATGAACATTTTCTCCCTTCACCTTTTCTCTGGTTATCAAGGATGTATAGGTGATTGTGAATGCAGAGGAAAAGTTAAAATGGGATGAACCAGAAATCCAGGGAATATACACAATTGATTTCACTCATGGGGATCAGTAAACTATTTAAAATTCTTGTGGAAAACAGTTTTTAAACATGTTTCATGTTAAACATGAAATGTGAAGTACCGTTTCATATTTTCCATGGAATTGGTAACTTTAAAGTGCTCCCTTATTACTTGTGATTATAAAAATGTTGCTGGGCACCAACTGTGCATGCCTGTCATCCCAGCAACTGGGAGGGTGAGGCATGAGGATTGTAAGTTTGAAGCCATCCTAGGTGACTTAAGAGACCCTGTCTCAAAATTAAAAATAAAAGGGACTGGGGATGTAACTCAATAGTAAAACACCCTTGGGTTGACTTCACTATGTGTGTGTGTGTGTGTGTGTGTGTGTATGTATGTGTGTATATATATATATTTATATTTATATATATATATATATATATATATATATATATATATATATAGCTNATATGTATATGTATATGTATGTATATATATATATATATATATATATATATGTATATGTATATATATATATTTTACTGGTTTTAACTTAATGTTTGCTTTACCTTGTCTTTTTAAAAACACACTACTTGATTTACTTTAATTCTTTCTCTTTTCATTAATTGAAAGTTACTAATTTAGATTTCTATGTTACTAGAAATTAAGCATTTATAGTTTTCCTGGGTCTTAGGAATACCAATTACATTGTGGTTAAAATGCTTTTTTGAGAAATTTATATAAAAGAATGTATTTCCCTATTTCTTTCTGTCTCTCTGTGTATGTGTATAGTGCTAGTAAACAGTCAATTAAATTCACAAGCTTTGTTTTTGGTGAACACAGTAACTGAGAAATGTCTAAATGTTAGAAAAAGGAAGGGTACCATAGTCCTGTGCCTAAATGGTTGTTTTTTCTCCTACTGCTGAGCTTATTTATGTGTTGTTATGTAAAACAATCTCTGGTACAAACCATATTGACTGAAATTTTAGGAAACTCTATGGCAGAAATTTCCATTAAACTAGTGGGGTTGAATATCAAGTGCAACATTAATTTTTTAATGATGAACAGTAAAAGCAACATTTGTTTTTGAAAAGGATACACAATGAAAAGGAGTTCTATTTCAGTTTCCTTCTGTCAAAAGAGTGAGTGAAATATTGATACAAAATGATTTTCAAGAGTTCTTACACGTTTCATAGTTACTTTTCTATTGGTAAACTTGATCTATGAATATATTTATATTAATTTGGGAATTGAATTTTTTTCCCTGAATTTCAAATAATGCTGTGCAGCCAGGAAAAGAACTCAGAGAGATACTCCGTACAACATTTGGAATTACTTGGAAATTAGTGGAGAATGTGAGTTTTGAAACTAACCTGGGTGAGATGTCACATCCTTGCTGCATGAAAGCACCCAGGGAAAACCAGAGGCTGTTAAAGATGCCAAACTCATTGGGAGGCTGGTCGCTGGGTCCTTCTTTTCCATCCTCTGGCTCTTCTGTGTGCCACTCATACGGACTAAATCTACTAACTAGGAACAAGACCACGCTGACACCAATGTAGGCAAAGACTATGCACATCCAAATCTCATAGGCCAGAGGATCCAAGAAGGAAAACACTCCTGGTTTAGATTTCTGAGGCTTTTTGATCATGATAGATATACCCAAACTCATGAAGGGCTTAGAGAAGTCAATGACCTCCTCTCGTACCAAAGTGATTGTCAGAGGGGCAATAGCAATCTCTGCTTTCTATAAGAGAAAAGACACATGGAAACATACAGGTTAATGAATTTCATAAGCAATCAGCTCTGGGGTGATTCATTCAAAGGTAACTAGTCATGCACTCATTCTAATTTCTTTCTTTCTTCTTTTTTTAGTATCAACAACAAATGATCCTAGATATAGGAATAAACATCAATAGTAATTTGTTTCCATAAGATATTACTTAAATTCCATGAAACATTTTAATTGGTGCTGGCAGTTAGATAAAAGGATGAGAAACAGAAAGAGTAAATAAGCAAAAGTAACTTGAACTCCAGTTACTGCTATTAGTCTTTAAAGAACTGGGACAGTGCAGCATTAGAGAAGTAATAGTCTTTCCGTATGGCTGAATTTCGGAATTCTTGGCCAGGAATGTGCTATGCTGCTGCCTTTTCTGTTGCACTTGGAATGTTGCCACTGATTCATTCCGTGGCCAGCCCTTAAGTTTATGAATTGCAAATTTCAAATAGTCTGTTCTTATTTCTTACCAACTCTGAGAAAACCAGTCATAAAGTCTGTGTTTGTATGATAAAAAGAAAACCCATTGTTTGACAATATTTTCCAATTAAGAGCATGCACAAAAATCTGGAAACTGGCATTTATTTCTTGCTATTCACATACTTTATTTTCTACTTCCAATTAAAAAAATAATTTTGGAACAAAGTTTCAATTCTCAGATATTATGATCATAAGACACCAACTTCCTTTTCAGAGTTCTGTGATTCTGAACAAAATTTTGAGCCTGTTTCTGTGTCTCTAAAATGAGGACATTTTTTTTTTGCCTGTTTACCTTATTGGGTTTATTGTATTATATATTAAAACCATTAATAATGGCATTTATTAAGAGATTGTGTATCTGATGCTCATTTAAATGTTTTAAACTGCTCATTTAGTCTTCCCAACAGTCTTGTGTTTATTGTTGTCTTGTAGATGATGGGACTAAGACTCAGCCTGAGGGTTTCACACATTATGGCAGCTCTGGGGCCCAAGCTGCCTCTAAAATCAATAAAATAAAATAATCAAACAAAATTAAATCCTGCCCCCTCTAAAATCAAACTATGTGAAATATGGTGTAAAAAACAAGCTGTTACATGATCTAGCTGAAAAGCAATTTTGATTACTTCTTTTAAAAAGAAAATATCTGACATAAAAATAGAGTCAGAAACAGCCAGACACAAGCTGCTACTTATAGGCTGCTACTCTTACATTAACTCCTGTACATTCCAAGCTCCTGGTTTGATGCAGTGACCTCAGTTCCATACAAAAGCCAGTGGGATGTGAGGCTGGGTAAGGCACTTGTAGTGATGCTCTCTGCTGGGAGACCAGGAACTGGCCATATATATCTTCATGTGGGATTGAACTTCAATCTCATCACAAATGCTCACAATTTGCAAGAGCCAGAATATTAAGGGAAGCTATCACTTTTTCTATAGTAAGATATATGTAATTTTTCTTAAACAAGTAACATATGAACTGGCTATAAAAATTAGTATATAAAAACAGATAGAAAATTAGAAAATTATCTTATTCCTATCACTCTTTTTTTATCTTACAATATACCTTACTAGACTTTGCTCTACAAATATTTTTTTCTTTTTTAAAATATTTGATACTACAGAACATTATGCTTTATAATTTCTTTTCTCTTTCCAAAGAATATGACTAACACTTTCCCACTTCAGCTTCCAAATTATAAATAAGTTTTAATGCTTGCAAATATTTTATTAAATGAAAATATAAAATTTTATTCAAACACTCATATCATGGAATTTATTTATTTATTTATTTATTTACTTTTATGTAATTTAAAACAGTGACTGCAGATATGTTTAAAGGCAAATCCTCACATACATCTTACTATTTAAAATAAATTTCTATGGTTTGAGGGGTAGCACAGCAGTAAAGCACTTGCCAAGCCCTGAATTCAGTTCCCAGTACTGCAAAACCCCAAAGCAAACAAATGAACAAAAAACCAATCCAGTTTCCATAGGAAATTGTTAGTCTAAACAACAATGACCTTTTTAATGCTCATGATATATTTTACTTTACTTTTCTTCAGAAAAACAATGCAGATTTCTACTGGCACCAGCACTATGTGAAAAGCACACATAGCCTTGAACATCTCTTGTTGTTCTTTAATCTTATTTATCATTATCTGTTTTCTTTGTGAAAAATTAAATTTCATTGTTCTGATTTGGATTTTTTAATAAAAAATGGCTACTTTCACCTCTTTTATTCATTAACTATCAGAATCTGGCCCCATTTTTTTCATATAGAGTATTGATTTTTACTTTCCAATTTAAGAGTGGTTTTATTCTTTGTTTTTGTAGTACTGATGATTGAGCCAGGGGTGCATAACCATGGAGGCACAGCACCAGTCCTTTTTTAAAACTATTTCTTTTCATTGTAGTTGGACACAATACCTTTATTTTATTTATTTATTTATTTATTTATTTATTTATTTATTTATTTTTGTGATGCTAGTCAAGTGCTCTACCGCTGAGCCACAACCCCAGCCCAAGTACCAGTCCTTTTTATTTTTTATTTTGAGACAAGGTATCACTAAGTTGCTGAGGCTGGGCTTTGAACTTGTGATCCTCCTGCCTTAGCCTCTCAAGTTGCTGGGATTACAGGCCTGTGTGTGTCACCACACCCAGCTATAAGTGGTTTTAAATTGATAAAATGTTAACTTTTATTTTCCATATATGTTTCTATATATTGTTTTGTTTTCACAACTTAATGGTGTTTTTCCACAATATATATGTTTTAAATTCGTTGTAGCTACATAAAATTATCTTTTTGGGTTAGCAGCCTTTGTTTCATACTTTAGAAAAATCTTTCTCATATCAATATTATTTTTTCTAGTATTTATAGTAAGTTTATAATTTATTTTGGTATATTCCATGATGAAATGTTACAGAATTACTAATTTTCCAATTGGTTGTTCTGCTGTCCCAAAAGGAATGAAAGAATAATGTTTGCATCCATTCACTGATGTGAAATGTCACTTTAAACATACTTTGTTCTATGTAGCATCTTCTATAATGTTTTAATTTACACATTATCACTGGCGGCACAAGAAACCTTAAAACAAAAGAAATGTAAACAGAAATTAAGGTGTTTTCAGCATACAAAAATAGATGCAACTGAAGGTGAACACTGGATGAAGGTGGTGAGAACAAATTCCAATAAAGGACATATTTTTGAAGCCTGAGATTTATGGGAGTTCTGAAAAAGACCAGTTAAGAAGACATAAATAGGCTTTCTCTAATAACATTGGGGATGTTTGTCTGCCTTGTCCTATGACCTCTCGGTGATGCCCAAAAGATAGTATGTAATATGTCTCTTTCAGTAGTTGGGAAGATTTGTATTCTTGAACATCTCTGGATGAGAGAGGGGTGAGGCTCATGAATCAACATTTTCATGCAGTAGTAAAATAGAACAACATTTACATGCCATAGGTAACTGTGATGCTAGTGGTCCATAGTTTGTGTTTTGAGAAATATTTCCTTAGATTAAATACACACACACACACACACACACACACACACACATATATATATATATATATATATATATATATATATATATTCACACACACACAGTATGGCAGGGCCCAGTAGAAGGCACCCTAGGGCAGCAGCACATCACAGGAAATATGAGTGAACTTGATATACAGGCAGGATCTAAAAATGTAAGAGAAGCTCTGAGCTCCTGGGCCTCTGTGTGGTGGGGTGTTGTGTCTCAGATGTGTGTTCACAAGCAAGAAATCTGTTCATACAGTTATAGTAGCAAAGTTGGAAAAGAGCAAGTGAAAAAAAATTGATTCAAAGTAAATAATTCAGCAGTCTAACAGCCTTTGTCTAGAAAAAGAGAAAAGATTGAGTTTTACCTGGAACTCTGTAAAGTGGATAATCATGTTTGTGTTAGCAGTAAAAAAGAAAAAAGAAATCTGAGAAGCAAAGAAGGATTTTGTAGACACCAGAAAAGAAAGTATAACACCTGTGGAAAGTTGAAGAGACAAGGAAAAAAGATTCCTTTTGGGACAACTGCGGGCAACTCAAGTGGCAAAGATTGAGGTCTTCAAACACAGGTTAGCTGAAAAAATAGGATGACATTATTAATACCTATTATGTTAAACTTTTCTCTCTCTAAGAACTGCATGGCTTTGGAACTTTTTGTTAATGTGACATGTATTACTGATGTGTTTTTTGCTGTTAATTATGCTATTATCTTCATATCATTTGTTTTCATTATTTAAACAATTGCCCCCCAATAAAATTTGGTCAAAACACTTGCCAAGAGGTGGTCCTGTGATGCTCAGTGGCTGGGGGAACATTATAGGATAGATGTGTAACAAATGCCCTAGAAAGTAACTCAGTTAGCTAGTGGATCCACAGTTAATTAGTAATCCAAGTATGATTTTTTTTTTTTTAGATAAAATACTCAGTAGTGTTTTCTGAAGGAATTGATTTACTGCCCATGTTGAACATCCCTAATCTGAAAATCTGTAGTCTGAAATGCTCTAAAATCCAAAATTTTTTTGATTGCCAACATAATACCACAAATGCAAAATTCTATATCTGTCCTCATGTGATAGGTTAGAGTCAACATATGGTTTCACATATAGAAACTCTGTTTCATGCATAACATTATTTTAAAATATTTCATGAAATTACCCTCAAGCTATGAGTATAGGTTTATATGAACCATAAATTAATTTTGTGTTTCAGATTTGTGTCTCCAGGTATCTCATTATGTGTATGTGAATATCCCTAAATCTGAAAGAAATAAAAATTTTAAAAGCCTTCTGATCACAAGTAATTCAAATAAAGGATACCACACTGTAGTTTTGGCAACTTGGATAAGGTCCTTGTCTAAAAGTTGCTTACTGTAACAAAAGTTTAAAATATTAACCAAAGAATGTTTATGTTAGGAGTCCATTTTCCCTGGAACTTAAAACTCAATATGAACTGTCCAGGAATCCTGTGGTAAAATGTGTCTTGCTTTTTGTAAACTGCATTTTCTCCCTCATTTAGGGCCACTTAAGCAGTCAGCAGTTCTTTTCTCATGGATATAAAACTGATTGCTTTATAATGTCAAACAATTTCCTCTTTCTGCTGAGGTTGTACCTACTGTACTGTGCTGTACAGAAAATGGTCATTGCTTCATGGTCTGAAAAGCAGGATACAGAATCGTGAAACTATTGAATTGCAGTTCTGGTTGGAAAAGTGAGTCCCTCTGTAGACTTCAGTAATGTTCTAAATATTTCTATCTTTACTCTTTTTACACACTGTATCATTTTTCATTTCAAAGGAGTCTTATGAGGATTAATCAGATAGAGTATACTTTGAAAATGAGATCTGTGAATTATGAATTGGCTCTTATAAAATTTCAGAATATATTTCAAGTGTATGTTACTTTTATTGATTACTGAATGAATAGAGCTGACTGTAAGCTACAGTTTTGGATTCTGGACTTTTGAAATATCATAGCACCACTAGCATTTGATAACTGCCAGTTTGATTTTGACACTGCAGTGGTAGCCAAAGCGAATGATCCTGATCTTGTTCATTCAGGCACGAATGTCAGCGCTATGTTTGCCCTCAGCTATCAATATATACACTAGATGTCTGACACACTCCAGGGAAGGGAATGGTGCACTTTGTGGGAAGCTCACTTCAGGAAAAATTCTAGCTTTTGTATTTTGCTCTGTATACTAGTGTGAAAAAAAGATGGCATTATATAAAGTTTAAATATACTGTGTTTCTGCAAAACTGGGAGAATCTTGCATGGTTGATGAATATTTTATAGAAACTAAAGCAGTGTAGTGATTGCTTCATCAGTTACTTTAAAGCTACTAATGAGTAATTACAAACAACAAGGATACAAATAACTAGGTAAAATAATGACCAACTTTATACCATTGAAGGAAGTCTGCTCTTGTAATTATCAAATGACAGACTTTGAATGGATTTGCTTTGTAGGTCTAAGGTTCTCTAGTATACCAGTCTCAAGCTTAAGGGTATCCTCAAGACAGATCCTGAAGCAAATGCTTTTGTTTTTTTCCCTGAATTCCTACCCCCCTTTTTTTTCTGATTTTGAAGCTATCAAACATCAGTTTAATAATTTGGAAATCACATTTTTACTGAAATGGGGAAATTATTGAATAACATTATGCCTCTTGAAACATCACTCTAAACTTAATAAAATAGTAATAGACATTTAAAAATTGATATGTGCCCAAGTGAAAAGTAATTTCAGGCCATGTAAGTAAATTCTTCAATAAATTGATTTGCTTACCCCGTAAACAAGTTCTCCTACCATCCCATTCCAGATTTTTGTGTCTGCATCCCTTGCTCCATATTTTCCATCAGGGACAATGGCAATTTTATACTTGATACCAATATGTTTTGCAATTTCAGATGCCAAATCTACACAGTATCCTTCATACTTGTCATTTCCTTCAAACATTTCGTGATTTTTCTTGTACATAACATAGGGGGATTCCTATAATGAGAGAAGCGAAACTGTAAAGGAGAAATTATAAAAACATTTGAAAACCTTTATGTAATTTGCCTTTACATAATTTTCAGAATTTGACATAAATAGTATATTCAGCACTGTTACACATGTGATTTTGAGTGGTCAGAAATTAATAAATAAAACAGATGAATACATAAATATGCTTAGGATTATATTAAATTGCTTTACATTGGATAATAAAAGTAAATCTTTAAAATAGTTTTCCACAGAATTATTATTACATATCCAGTACTGTGACTGTAATAAAAAAAAAGTCCATTATTAATTCTCTATAGAGCAGCTTAAGTTATCTTCTTTGGCAATGAAATTATATTCCCAAAATATCTCATGAAATTTGAGACTATTGAGTAGTCAGCTTCATTCAAAGTCATGTGTCTTAATATTCTTCTGTACTTTTTTAAAGCTATATTTAGCTGTGACTTCCTTTAGAAAGAGGCCTATATAATTTGTCTTTGATTTCTAATAATTAGTAAGATAATCTTTCTCAGAGCAGGCATTTGTCATACACAAAGTAGAAATAAATCAGTAATTTAAAAAATTTTACATAGTTAGTTATTTGCATTAAATTTACTTTCCTAAAGTTGTCCAGTATTTTGGCTTTAAATGCATGTGCTCTATGCATTTTAAGTCTATTATGAAATATGTTCCTATTGAAAGTTAATAATTTTCCTTCAGCTGTGATGAACACACACTTCAAGTGGTATTTCTATTTAGTTTTATGAATGAGTTAGAAAATAGGAGCATCCTTACAACGTGGAAGTTTACCAGTGGCTAATAATTATGGGACAGGTTTCAGTTAAAACACATACTCCTAAACTGAAGCATTTAAAGGCCCTAACTAAAGAGACATGTTAGCAAAAGGCATTTTGTTTTTGCAAATGCCACCTAAGGCCTGGTGAACATGAGATAGGGATCTGTCACACTTCAGCTTTTTTTTTAAAATATTTTTTTAGTTGTTGATAGACCTTTATTTTATTTATTTATATGTGGTGCTGAGAATCGAACCCAGTGCCTCACACATGCCAGGCAAGTGTGCTACTGCTGACCCCCAGCCTCAGCCCACACTTCAGCTTTTTTAATCATATGCAGATAAGGACTGACCACTTTTGGCCACAGATTTATTGATATAATGCATTTGTATTTTATAAAATTTTATTATAACTTTAATTGTTCCTAAGAATCTTTTTTCCCTAGAAAATTCACAGTCAAGGAAACTGAGCTCTGGATTAGAAGGCAATTTATTTTATATAAAATAGTAGTCCTACACTAATTCTGAATTTGCTTATAAGTACTTTGCAAATGTTGAAGCCCATTTTAAAAATAATAAAATGTGTGAATTACATGATATTTTCTCATAGAGATGCCCTAAATAATTACACAGTGGGAAATTGTTCATACTATTTTATTAAATACTACCCTGATAGGCATTATCAAGTGACCCAGAGGTCTCCTAATTCTTTGAATTTGATGAATATTCTAACTGGAATTGGGTAAAGAAAGTTTATCCACCTATAAAATTAAAGCACTCTCTCTTCTTCAAAATGAAAATTATTAGCTTACAGAAAATATTCTGAAATTTAAAGCATTTTCTAAATTATGAGTGTGATTATAGAGATTGGTGAATTGCTACAAAGCATTTCAATTTCTAAAATATGGTATAAAATCTTAGTTATTATAAGCCTACTCTTTTGTTTTCTTTTTTTATAATAACCTAATCAAAATATGAAAGATAATGCAGAAAAAAGCAAGAGCACATATTTGTAAAATATTTTACATTCAAGTACATATATTGTATAGAAGTTTTCCTGGCTAGCAAATAATCAACTTTACTAAAGTGTCTTTTTACTACATAGTGAAAATTTTGCTTAATTAAAACAGCACATTTATTATTTAATCAGATATTTATTAGACACCCATTGTATGCCAGGCAATTTGCTGGGACCTAGGAATATAAAAATAAATAAAATAATAAAATATCCCCCTCTTCTAATCAAATTACTCTAAATTCTTTGTAATAAGGGTAAAGGAGTGTAAATGGGTGAGGAGCAATAATGAAATTTAGTACTAAGAATGATAATAGTTCTTGCTTATTTAGTGCTTACTCTGTATCAAGTATGATGGGTTAATTATGTTCTTTCATCAACATTTTATATTGACATTTTAAAGTAGGCATTTCTTTTTTGCAGATGGAAAAGTTAAAAGACTGAGGGAATTTAAGCATTGTTCTGAAATAGAACTAACAAGTAACCAATGTGGGAGTTAGGCATACATTTTGAAATATCTGGAAAATTTTAAATTTATTATCGTACCCATTAAAAGATGTGCAACTAAGATTTCATATGATTTAACAAGAGAGGCAACGAGAATAAAGAAAACTATTTCTGTATTTTTAGCAAATGAAGTTGTTTATTTTATATTGTCTTTTGAGAAAACTATGTAAACCTTTCATTTCTCCTCATGGTGTCTGCCATATAGAAGGCACTCAATAAATCAGTACTTCCTAAATAAGAATTTCATTGCAAAGTAATTATAGTAGAACTTCTGATTTAGTTCTTCAAAAAGGGAGGTAAAAACTGACAAGTGCTAGGTTGTCCCTTTTGAATAAGGCATATGTATATATCAGTGAAATACTTAGTATCTTCTTTCATTTTTTTTTTAATTTTATTTTTGGAGGGGGGTGGAAGTGCTGCAGGTCTTTGTTTTCCCGCCAAACACACCAGCCAAGGCTAGAAAAATCTTCAGCTTATTGAAGATGTTGATTGTGAATTGAGCTAGATGTTTTGCATAACTAGGACCATAAATAATGACTGGGATTCAGAATGAATGATGCATATAGCTTAAAAGAAACAAGATGACCACCCTCCAGGAGGTGGGAAGAACAAAGAGAGAAAAACTAGGCTTTTCTTGCACAAAGTCTACCATGTTGCTCAACTCTACCCAGTTTCTTTGAGTGTGGCTCATTTTGCTTTCCCTGCATGACAAATCCATATGAGTAGCAAGCAAATCCTCAACACTCCCAACCCTATTCGTCTCATCACTAATATGAGGAGTTGTCAGCATGTTTCTCTCAGAACACACTATCCTGGGGAAATTTATTACAATGTTTTAGGGTTACTAGGGGTGAACAAAATACCAAATCTTTTCAATATAACAACAACAAAAAAAAGAATTCTAGAATACCCTTAAGAGGAACTTGTGAAGTATCTCTGCAAATCAATCCTATTGAGCCCCAAGTGTTCAATTTTGAATCACAATGGAAGGATCAGAGAGTGAAATATAACTTCTTCCTTCCAAACAGTGTAACCTTCCTTATTTATTATCAAGTACTGTGCTCTATGGAACAATACTTTCTTAGAAATTATTTTATATGAATTATTTGTTAGTGATTGTCAGTTTATTAAAACGATTTCCATAATAAATGTTGGTATTTATCTTAGTTTGCACTTGACTTTTTTTTTTTTGGTTTTTATTTATTTATTTATTTATTTATTTTTTAAAAAAATTTTTTATTGTTGGTTGTTCAAAACATTACATAGTTCTTGATATATCATATTTCACACTTTGATTCAAGTGGGTTATGAGCTCCCATTTTTACCCCATATACAGATTGCAGAATCACATCAGTTACTTGACATTTTTAAAGCTTAATTAGGAGAAACACAGTTGGATATTCTACATTTCCTTTTTTTTCTTTTCTTTTCTTCTTCTTTTTTTTAATGTGGCACAGATTTGGATTTGACCTCCTTAGGTTGTTATATAAATGATTACTTTGAAGGCAAAAAGTTAAATCAGTATCATCATCAGTTCAATAATACTACAGATTTTATAAAACTTCTAGTTAATGAGACTTAAAGATAAAAAATTATGATAGTGTCAATTTTATTTTCTATTTAGATTTAGCTATACTATATTCAGTATGGTTATATTCAAGTAAAATAAACTCATCATTAAAATGAAGATCACATTATAGATATATAACACTGTTGTAAGAAAAATAAAATTTCAGCAGTATAAAAAGTGACACCACATTTTGTTTAGGAATGAGAGCTATAATAATCGTGGATTATGTTTCTTATCTGCTTTTTCTTACTAGGATATAAATTCCACCGAGTGCAAGATTTTTGTCCGTTTGTTTTCTGACATATCCCCGGGGTCTATAACTGTGCCTAGCACACAGCAGACGCTAAATAAATATTTGTAAATGAATATTGGGAATTTCTCAATCAGTTTTATTTAACAATAGC
This sequence comes from Marmota marmota marmota, assembly GCF_001458135.2. Classification (NCBI taxonomy): domain Eukaryota; kingdom Metazoa; phylum Chordata; class Mammalia; order Rodentia; family Sciuridae; genus Marmota; species Marmota marmota. The sequence continues at coordinate 17,431,863 of NW_026000242.1, forward strand.
ATATATCATTACAGTGTATCAACATATAAATAACAGCATACACGAAGAAAAGACAAATGTAAAAACAGCAATATCATATCAATTTTGATCAAAATGGATGATTTCCAGTGCTCATTCTCAGACTTCTGTATCTAGAGATCTGTATTGTACATATTACAATGACCAGCGAACTCATCTGTATTGGGTATTTTCAGTTGAACTTGGGGAAGTATTACATGCAGTTATAAATATTAATCTACATGGAATCATATTTCTTTCAAAATGAATGAGGTGATAGAGTTGTCGTAAGTACTGGGCTACCATTTTCAACAAAAGCAAATAAAAAGAACACTTCCAGGGAAAGAATTCTAGTATGTATTTTTGAATTACTGAAAGATTATTCAGTTGCAAATACCAGAGGTATTATTTATATGAAGATTACAATTCATACAAAAAAGATAGATACTAGTATTACACTATTCGATAGCAAAAATAATGATGGCATCATTGTCAAACCACAGATAATTTTACAGAATATTCTTCATATAGAGAGAAAACAACTGGATTTTCAGTGACTTTTACTAATTTTTTGAGAGCATGCTTCCTGAAAACTAGCCATGCTTGCAAAATTAATCCAATATTTTGTGTTTAAGAATTTTATATCCAACCCTTTTAATAAAAGGGATGGAAAGGAGATTCTCTACATTGTATCTATAATGCACAATAATACATTTCATTTCACAAAAAAAACAAGCAAAATTCTCAAAAATCTCTAAAGAAAACAATTGCATATATTCAGAAAACAAGCACAGGAATTCAGAGATTTTTACTTTTAGAAAATCTACCCTTGGAAATAGGAGTGGTATCGTTCCATCATTTGTATACAAGGACCTCATTTCATGAGATGGGAACTGATATGTCATATCACTAAGTAATTTCTTTTTTGACATATATTTTCTTGGGGAAGATGAGGATTTATTCTTCTTTTCTTTTTCAGAAAAGTCACAGACAATTTTTTTTTTAAATTGTTTTCTGGTAGTCCAGAGTTGGTCATCCAAGAAGATTCCCACATGAAAAATAAGCTTAAATTATTACACAGTAGAACAAGACTGGAGCCTTAGTTAGGAATGGTCGAACAGCGTGGAACTCTTTTCTTTCTTGATCAATTTCTTAAAATAGGATTCTTCATCAGAGGCTGAAAAGAGGAGGACTGTACTGAAGTATGACTTTCCATTACTGTGTCTTTTTTTTTTTTTGGAAAAGAAATATAAATATATATTGCTTTTCAAGTCCCATGCAAATATTACACAATTAAATTAGAAGGTATACATAAACACTGCAGTTGGTTGGTTTGTATACTAAAATCATAAATTTCCAATCAGGGTTTGTCAGATTACATTAAATTGCTAACTGGTGATCCAACACAGATGTAGCTAATTGAAACATGTAAACGCTTCTCTATGGAATTTTCATGCTTTGACCTCAATGTCAGTTTTAGAAAAAGCGTGACATTACTAAAAACCTAAAGCTAAAAATTAAAATTCTGTAAGCTATAAACTAAATTATATAAAACACTTCCATTTTATTAGAGTAGGGATTCCATAAATAATTGATGATATATTTTGCCTGAAGAGACAGTAAGCTGAAGACGTTATAGCTTTAGATAGGAAATGTCACTGATTGTTGATCTCCTTTCACCACCATCGATTCTAATGAGCATGTTTGACTTTAGAAAAGAAAAGTACATAACATATTCTATTATTTAAAAGATAATTTCATAAGAATCTCTTGGAAAGTATAGCCTTAAAATTTAGAGTATTTTTTCATTTCATGACGTGAGCAAATGAAGCAATCACATTTTTCTTAATTCCTAGAAGTCCAATAGTTCATATGTGTATTTCTCACTAGACAATGAGAAAAATAATCAGTGCAAAAAACTCTTTTCACATTAAGAATAAATGCAAAACAAAATCAATTACTAAAACATTCGTTGTATAAAACATGCCCATTAAAATCTCTACATTTACATCTTTACTGTTATAAACAGACAATGTAAATCATTATCCAATGATTAAACTACCTGAAAAATTATAATTTTAAACACTATTAACTATTATTACATTGATGTTAAAGAAACATAATGACGATAATAATATGGTGTTTACTCCCAGATATCTTTATGATTGGAAGTTGGCCTTTTGCATGTTCACTGTTTGGTGTTTGGGTCTCAACACTTCATACATTTCCAACTAGATTTTGACAGTCTCATTTTTTTTTTAACATCCGAGCACTTTTGCAAAAACAATAAATGCAACAAAAGATAACACAAATAACAGTACAGAAAAGACTCAAAGCTCAGGACAAACCTATTCAATAGATTTTGGTGGGTCAGAACACTCCCATCATCACTAAGATTCAGTTTCTGCCCTCCCTGTTCACTTTAGTTGGGGAGTTAATATTGCCTGTGGACAAAACGGAACACCACAAAGCATACACCAAAACTTACCATGATTGTGGTCACAACCACTGTTCTGTTCTCAATGGCTGCTGTGTCATTGCCAAGAGTAGGGACATCCTGAATCAAGACTAATTTGTCCATATCATTCCAGTAACCAACCTGCCAAACAGAAAAAATACTTGAAAACATGGAGAAGTGTTGGCTCTAGCTTTCTTTGGGATAGTGAGTGCTATAAATAACTAAGCAACCCAAACAAATTTAAAATGCAAATAAAAAAGAGTGCTTGCAAGTTTTGTTAATTGATAATGAGCCGGTTTTCTTGGTTTTAAAGATACTGCCTTATTACATATTTACAACTTATTATCATGGTGTAGCCAAGATATTGGGAAGGGCTGGTTCCAAAGGGCATATGAGTTAGATGGAACACCATTTATGGTGATTCTCTCTTCTAGTGGTATAGACTGGCATAGCCTAAAATTGATTTATATGATCTTAAAATTAAAGCTACAAGTTGTATAGTAAAGGAAATAGCCAGCCTTTTAAGCAAAAGAAAATTTCATATTTGTTTATTTGTATATTCATTTATTTGGTACTGGGGATTGAACCCAGGGATGTTTTACCACTGAGCTACATCCCATCTCCTCCCTTCCTTCCTTCCTTCCTTCCTTCCTTCCTTCCTTCCTTCCTTCCTTNATTTTTTAATATTTATTTTTTAGTTTTCAGCGGACACAACATCTTTGTTTGTATGTGGTGCTGAGGATCGAACCTGGGCCGCACGCATGCCAGGCAAGCGCGCTACCGCTTGAGCCACATCCCCAGCCCCTATTTAAGATTATTTTTGTATGCTTTTTTTTCTTCCTTCCCGGTACTAGGGATTGAGTCCAGGACCTGGCCCTGGCTAGGCAAGTGTTATACCACTGAGCTCCATCACCAGACCTTTTTTATTTTACTTTGAGATGGGGTCTTGATAAGTTGCTTGCCTTGAAATTGTAATCCTCCTGCCTTCAGCCTCCCAAAGTTATTAAGATTACAGGCATATACCAATATATGTGCACCTGGCAATATAGGTATTTGAAAGTTAACACATGTAGAAAATCTAAAAGTTGGTCCAAATATCTGCATTTTACAGATGAAGACTCATCTAAGAAGGTTTTAAACAAATCATACAAGGTTATGCTTTTGTGAGGCCAGAATTAAAAACCCAAGGTCTACATGACACCAAGTCCAAATACTTAACTCTTATGCTAAACAGACTTTCAAAAATAGTGTTCATTTAATTCTTCCAAACCTCCTTCTTGAATTTCCTGATGCTGTTTTTTTTTAAATATTTGCTTTGTTTTAGTTGTAGTTGGACATAATACCTTTACTCTATTTTTATGTGTTGCTGAGGATCGAACCCAATGCCCCACATGTGCTAGGCGAGTGCTCTACTGCTGAGCCACAACCCCAGCCCCCAGTAAAATGCATGTATTTGCTCACTGATCTGCATTCACTATTTGTTCTAATATGTTTGAGGAGTCTCTCTCTTGCCTCCTCCAAGTTTCTTAACTGCCATGTTAGTATTCAGGAACATATTACAATAAGGCAAAGACTAACATGTCAGCAAGAGGTGCTACAAGTATTGTGTATGTGATTCAGTAACAGAATGGACAGGAGAAAGAACTTCCATTAACATGGCTAGCTATACTTTTTGGTTTGACCCAAAATTATGGTATATTTACATTCAGCAATTGTTTTCAATTGTCCATGTGGATCCATTTCTAGCTGACATTTATTTAGCAAGTCTATGAAAATTTCAACTTAAAAACAAGTATGCCTTTGAGACTCCCTTTACTCAACTCCTGTGTGTACTTAAAAAATGCCAGTTGCTTCCTCTTAATTCTCCTTCTCATGTGACAGTTGTGTGACATGAAAATGGATTTTATGGTTTAGTGCTTCATTAATGTGCAGCCACCCTACAGATCACAATAGTCCATTTTCAGGAAAGATAATTTTTCTTTATTAATGAGTCCCATCATGGAAAAAAACCAGAAATCTGGGGCACATTTTGGAGAGTATTCAATTATTGGCAAGACCTTAACATTTTTTACTTAACCTGTGTATTTGCAATGATCCCTTCAAAGAAAAATGATTCAAAAGTGCTGCAAAATTAAAATAATAATCAAAATTTTGTCACCTTGTTTTTTATTTACACGCAATTCTAGTGAAAAGCCACATTGTGGGCTGGGGATATAGCTCAGTTGGTAGAGTGTTTGCCTTGCATGCCAAGGGCCTGAGTTCAATCCCCAGCGACACACACACACACACACACAAAGCCACATTGTGAGATATACATTCAATTAATGGTAGATTTCATGAAGGCCATGGATTTATGGAAAAGTTAGACCATATAGGGGTTATTTCCTAAAGAAAGGAATTTAAAGTTTGGACCTAGACCCTCATTGGAGGTGGAGTTTCTCTCTAGTTAGTTTCAACACATTTTACTTTTAACTAAGAACTTTTCCCTTGCCTGGTCTCATTTAATCACACAGGGAAATAGCTATTTTTGCTAGAGAAAGAAAATAATGAAAAGTGGTTTTGTAAAACTGGAGCAAAAATATGAAAGCATTTAAATCACTAAACTTGTGTCAGATTAAATATCCATTAAATAGGGATGCCATAAAAATACTTATCTTCTTTAGATTCTGAAAGGTAAATTGTGTGCAAATATAACCAGAACAAAGCATGTGGGTGAAAGTCCATGCATTTGTTGGAGGGTTTGGAGCCCAAAGCTGAGGGATTTGTTTGTATCGAGGAAGCCCCTGTTCCTCCTGTAAGGAACCCCTGTTCTATTTAAAGGTGGTTACTTTGAGAGCAACTTGGAGCTGTCCTGAAAAATCTGGCTTATTCTCCCACCAACCCTAAAAAGAATCTTATTAGCACTGGCACTGATGTTTCATAGCAGTCAAGAGAGTAGTCTCAGGAGGTACAGCAATTTTGTTCTGGCTCCCCTTGTTTCTAGCTGACTATCCATGGGTAGGTTAGTTTCTCTGAGTCTTTTTAGTAAAATGAGAAAAATATATCTTATTTCCATGTCATCATGAGGCTTAAATGTAAGAATGCACATCAATTTCCCATGACAGTGCCTGGTATATAACCTACTCTCAATAGGTCAAAGTTTCACAATTAAATCTGGTCTTGGAACACTGTCTCTGGAGCCCTCGCTGTCACTGTAATGTTAAGAAGATTCCACCGCATGTAGGGGCCTGGACTTAGAAAGAGCTTTGTAGCTTCAGCTTAATGAGACTCTCAATCTGTTTTTCTGTTACTGAAGTCAGACAAACTGATGGGTTGACTCTCTGATCTATTTTCAAAGATTGCTCCCTGGTTGGCAAGTGTTCAATTTACAAGAACGATCACTCACTTTGCAGACATATTGCCTGGTCTCAGCAGCATAGTGTTTCTCACTGTGGCTCATTTTTAAGTTTAATATTCTTGACAGAATGCCCAAGTTGATCATTGCCACAGGTAAAGGAAGACAGATGAATCTGCACCATTTTACACTTCACAGTTCTTTAAAGAGTCTTAGATGAATGTCAGCTGGGTGTGAAGATGTACTGTTCATTACTCTCCTGACTTACTCTAACTTTCTCCTCAAAAAACCCTAATGCTTGTTACCATCATGGTTCAATAAACCATGAAAAGATTCAGTAATATATAGATCACTTGATATTATTGCTCTACTTCCTGCTTCCTTTCCCCATGATTGTTTCTCTTATGGAGAATGATTTGAATTTCTGTACTTACTTTACAAAAGCATAGAGTTGTCTTTTGCCTTTTGAAAAGCTTCTGCTTTATGTGAATTTTGCAAGATCTGGTGCATGATGGGAAGGTGGCCTACCTTACCTCTCCCATTCCTTGGTCAAGGGTTTTAGGGGCCTCTGGAGTGCTCTGTCTGCTCCACAGCTAGTGGTACTTTCACACTTTGCTGAAAATGGGCCTTTTCCTTTCTTGTTGCTGGTGGTGTGGTAGCAGAGTGGGTAAAGTGGTATTGATGTGGGAACCCATGACTTTCTTTTTCCTTTGCTTTGGGCAGTTTCTTGTGGAGCTTAGAGGTGGTACAGCTAGGCTCCTCACCTGTCATCCAGCTTCCACTCTATCTGACCTACAGCTCCAGCCCAATGTGTGTCAGCAGCAACCTGCACAGAAGAAGATGCATCGAGAGGCCGACAAGCTGGAGGGGTTTCCATGCCAGGTGTCTCTTCACATGGATACAGATGAAACTGAACACCATGCACTGGAGCAAAACACAACTTGGAAAGCCTTGGCCAGTTTCCATGAATGACCACAACTGCCCTGTCTCTAAGTCATTCCTCGGGTTGTTGCCTCTGCCTTGTCTGCCTACCTGAACCCTAGCTTCATGGATAAATTGAAATTCTCCTCCACGCAGCCTTCCTTCATCTCTTTCACTCCAACTGGAAGTGGCTCTTCCTTTTAGAAATTCTACGTGCCTTGTTTCTTTGTCACATGGACCATATATCCATCTCAGTAGAAGATAAACTTCTGGAAATGAGGGTCCACACAAGACAAGGTGTGAGAAGGTTCTGGAACCAGACTCATGAGAATTAAAATTCTCTGTTTTTTCTTACAGGCTTTACATAAGCAACCATAATGTATTTGGACATAATTTTCTTGTTTAGAAAAAGGGAGATAATAATACTCAATTTTTTGTTCTTCTTGTTGTTTTGTTCTTGTTCTTGTAAATTCTGAAAGTACCAGGTGAAGTCCTTGAGACTTAAAAGGAATTTCAGAAAGTACAGGTATTATTATTTTATTAAAGCAGGAAAATATATTTTGGAAAGATTTTAAACAGCCAAGTATTGACCCAGAGTATTTATTTATTTACTTATTTTAGTAAATATTTTTACTAAATATTTACTTATTTTTAGACACAGGGTTTTTAGATAAGTTAAACTGAATATCTCTTCCCTTGAAATCCTAGCCAAGCCTAGAGAAAAGGAATAGTAGAAATCACATGTGTTAGCTATAAAATGCTTACAACTAATTACTGTGGTACGATTGTATGGTTCCATTGTATAAAGTACTTTTTTTGATATTGGGAAAACTGCTGATGTATCTTAAGATATCTAGTTATATCTTAGGACCTACAGTTATCTTCTGAAATCCAAGACCCTGAAACCAGTACCTTCCTGAACTCAACTGGGGATTTGCTCTCCTACTCAGCCCAATAATAATAATCCTCATAATCTTATCTTCCACTTGCTTTCTCCTTTGCTCTTTTGAATTTGTCTACTTGCTTATTTCAACATCTATCCTGTTCTAAATACAACCATCCATTAGAACTAGTTTTTAAAACTTTGTACTCTAGTGACTTCATACAAGGTATACAGAGGTGCTATGTCTCTTTATTGAATTGTGTTCTTTCCTGCACAGTAGAGTTATGTTTTGTGGAATTTTTTTTCTGAAGCCCTTCCCCAAATATTGCTTCCATTGTGGAAAAAAAATCACATAAATAGTGCATAATAAATTAGTAGTTTTAGCTTTGTCACACCACTGAACATACGATACCAGAATTTACCTCAGCACAGATTATCAAGATAGTACTATTTGTAAGTATTCACATTAAAGAAAGAAAGAAAGAAGGAAAGAAAGAAAGAAAGAAAGAGAAAAAAGAAAGAAAGAAAGAAAGAAAGAAAGAAAGAAAGAAAGAAAGAAAAGAAAGAAAGAAAGATCATGTAGAATATCCAGCTGGCTTTCTCCTAATTAGGCTTTAAAAATGTCAGGTGCAAACTAAGAAACAAGATTTCCTTTTTTTGCAGTTTGATAGTGGCTTACCTTTCGAGGTCCTGTGCTCTTTAGCTCAAACACATCCATTGTGTAATTTACTCTACGTCCATAGTGGTCAAACTGAACATTCCCAGTCAGCCCTTGAATCCGAACCTATGAGAAAAAGAAAACCTATGCATGTATTTGTTTGCCACTTCACTACTAGAAATCTCAACTTCAGCTGCTGGGCTTATGACCACACACTGTGTGGAACTATAAGCTAAAACCACTCACTGGAATGCCATTGAGCATTTGAGTTTTGGAGTTAGAACCTGAAAGAGGGATATCACATTGAGGTAAAAGTGATTCTGCTTTATACCTAGAAGATGAATACACTTCATTTCTTTTTATATTGTAAAGTTTCCCTTTTAACAACAAGATTCTTCCTCAATATTGAAGTATTCTTTATAGAATAGAAATGTCATTTGTTTACAGCTAGTTTTCAATTTTATCTACGTATCTACGTAATATATTAGATACCCTTATTCCCATGTCAGATCATATTTTCTCCTTGATAATACCAAGATATAAGAAACTAAAAAGTTGAATGTATTTTTGAAAAAATTCAAGTACATTTGATCCCAAATTTCCTTTTCATTCACTTTTACTTATGCTTTACCATGGCATTTAAAAACTTTTAAATTATAATATTTATATATGTAACATTCTGATATAATATATAGCATTATTTGAAAAATGGTATCCATATAATTATAAAAGAACAAAATAAATTGATTACTTAATACAAGGTGACAATTTAAAGATCTTCTGAAGTAGTCATTAGCTGTGTTTGCCAAATATTTCTTGTTCTTCTACATTCTGGGCCCAAGGTAGGCTTGTACTTCCTGAGTACCTTCTGGTTAGCTAGCATTATGTAATTCTTTCTGATATATAAATTGTAAACAGATGTGATGAGCCACGTACAGCATTTAACTGCCAATTCAAAACCTGCCTGTAAGAATCTTTTTTCCTTTGCAGCAATCAAGATGACAGCTGTTTTGCCAGCCTGAGCCCCTGAGTGACTATAGTGGGCAGAGAGCCCTTGCTAATGTAGAGTGTGGCTAGTGAGCAAAGCTCCTTTGATTTTTGAGCCACAGGGATGGGGGGATTACTATATCACAACCCTGCTTGCTCTGACTATGCTGGTATGTTAAGATTAAAGCATCAAAATTTTTACTCTGCATTTAGAAAAAGATAATGATCCCTTGACTTATTAAATCGGCAATCGTAAATATGCATTTATGCTCAGAAAAATTAGTCAGCTTACTTGAACATTTCACTTAAACAAGATTGTCACATAAATTAAGCTTAATAAAAGTGCGAGTTACCTGTTTGAGTGTCCTCTCCATGTCAATTCCCTGGCCCCATGGGGCAGCAGGGTTTGCCAGACAATCTCCAGCATTTCCTCTCCTTGAGATATCGATTTTCTGCCTTCTGAGGCTTCGGAATGTTTCAGCCATCACCAGGACTCCGTCATAAGTCAGGGCAGAAGTGTACTAATCGAATGGAAGTGATTATAATGGTAAATGTTAAAAAGGTTATTTAACTCTAGAAATGGTCTGTGGGTTCTGTGGGCTCAATGACAAAGCCCAGTGTCTGGAGGATGATGAGATTAATGATGACTGATTCACTCTAGCCTCAAAAATTTGTACTGTCACTTAAATACAAAGACTGTATGCCAAATCTTATCACCCTAATTAAAAAGGCAAAAACAAATTCTGAAAAATGGAGGGTATTAAACAGATTCCATCAGATGGGAGAAACAAGACCTCAGATGAAGACTTTCTGTTGTGTCCAAATATAAACAGCAGTGGAATAACAAAATCCTAGGTTCAGCATTCTTGGAATCTTCCTTGTCTGTTGCAGTTGGTAAGCTCCAGGAGTGCTGGGCTGTTTTATGCTATTCCTTCCCCAAAATGTCTATAGGGATTCTCTGAGATTTAATTTATCTATAATGACTTGAAGTGTGTATCTTTGTTCAGTCTTCCAGAAGAATTAATGGGATTGTTTGTTGTTATTCAAAAATATGATGCCAGAAATTACATCTCCTTGCTCAACAAATGTGTATTCACCAGTTACTGCACTAAATATGAACAAGGATCATTCAGGAGGGTTAAATCATTTCTTGTAAGTTTCCATTATAATCTTGGATCAAAGTGCAGAGACAAAGCATAGACCATCTGCTTTCCAATGACCACCCCTGCTTCTTTGCAAAAAACAGTGAATTCCCCAGGAAAAATTATTAAGGTAAGAGAAGACATGACAAAAGACTCAGTAATTTGTTTAAGCTGAAAATGAAAACAATAGGGGGTTACATTTGGAAGAATTTGATTAGAGAGTTACCAAACACATGGGAAGCAGGATACATTTTTCTTGGTGCAAGGCTGAGCATCAATGACTAAGCATGACAAAAACTGTCATCTCTTTCAGAAATTCCATATGGCCATTTCCATGTGATGAATACCACCTCCACCTGTATGAGAGTAGATTTGTGCTGTGGAAAGTGGAGGATGATTTTGATTTTTACTTGCAAATGAAGAAATTTCAATTGTAGAAAGTAAACATAGGCAATATGACAGAGCAATCACTATTCCAGGGAAGAGAAAATCTAAATTACATATAAAAATAAGTTCTAATGCAGAACCTTTCAATAGTAGAGGACCTAACCATTAGGCTTGTATTAGGATTTATTAAGATTCATGTAAAGTAAAAGACTTGCTGTATATATGTAAAGGACATGATAAAAAATAAAAGAAAAATAAACTTAAGAATATGTACTCCCCCTCAAAACTGGGGTAGGATAGCTGAAGGACATTCAGGTGATTAGCAAGGTGATGTATCAACATAAATATGGCACGACTGTCCAAACCAATGCATCTTTGAGTAGAGAAAGTCATCAAATCATCTTTATATAGGACAAGAAAATAAAAAATAAATAAAGTGAAACTTGCCAAAGGCATGAAGGTCAAGAGAAAAATGAATTACCAGTATTTCATGATCTACAGAGAGAAAAAAAGAAATACACTGTTGCTTTTTCAGTAGGAAGAAAGAAACTAAGAAGAGATGACATCAAAAATCAAACGCACTTGCTGTGGTTTTAAAAAGTTTATCCATTTTTGTGAAACAAGTACACTAGAAGAAAGAACAGGTATCACACAGGGTGGAGCATTAGCAAAGGAGGCAGTCAGAGCAGCAAAGACCTGGGCTTTGACAGGTCATAGAACTGGTAGATAGATAGAAGCTGTAGTTCAAATAAGTTTTCCCTTTTCAAGGGAGGTAGCCCTTTTCCATGTGCCTTATTGTATTACAACCCAGGAAACCACAATTATGGGCACACAACTTCTAGATGGCATCTAGAAAATCCCTATTAAATAAATATTTGGAAAAACTTGATCTTGGCTTAGAGTTATTTACAGCTCTAACCAATGATCAGAATGGTGGGAGGAGTTCTGTTTTCCAGGGTATAAGACAGAGATGAGCAGAATCATACTAAGTGGAAAGAATGTGGGCTTTGAAAAGAAAGAACTGAGATGAATTCTAATTCTGCTACTCATGGACGAATGGAAGAAAATGTGAAACCCCCTTTTTTTTTTCAGTTATGAAACATTAAACAGAGGAGTTAAATAAGAAAAGATAACAACAACTATATGCCATGGTCTTTTCCAGGATGAAATTTTGTATCATATTTGAGAACTCTAAGAAAGATGTACTGAAACGGTGGGTAGGAACTGGAAGAATGACAAAGGAGAGTGATAGATGGTTATTGCCCCAAAGGAGTTAATAGTTGTGAAACAGTAAGTATGCAAAGAAATAATGTTAAATCCTTGGTGAGAATTACACACTCAAATATTATGGAGAGTACAAAGGAGAAAGAAATGGACATTTACTGGAGAAAAAAGAAAAAGTTTCAAAGAGAAATTGAAATTGAGATAAAGCTTTGGAAGATGGTTGGATCTGGACAGGCAGAAATGAAGGTGGAGGACAATGGAAATGGAATCCCAGTCCTGGAGTGAGACAAGCATAGGGGCAGTTCTGATTGGAGCATTGGAAAGAGAGCACAGGGTCATGAAATAGGAATTGTTTAGCCTGCATTGGTGGAAGATATTTATTCCAGAAGATTGTTTAAAGCAGATATGTTTTAATATCAGAAATCATGTTGTTAATCTTGGCTGAAAAACTAAACAATTAATTACAATTGATCCTCATTATTTGCAGATTCTGTGTTTTTAAACTTGCCTACTTGCTAGTATTTCTTTTGTGATCCTCAAATCAATACTGGCAATCCTTTTTTTTTTGGTTATTTGTGGTCATGTATGGAGTAGTAAAAATCTGAATTCACTAAACATTGCAAATTCCCAGTTGTGATTGAACAAGGAAACACTTCCTTTTCTTGTTTCTGCTCACATATTGGAAGCAAATAGCCTTTCTGTGGTCTATTTAGTGCTGTTTTTGCCAATTTTGTGCTTTTTGTTGATAATTTTACTGTTTAAAATGGACCTAAAGCATAGTGTTGAGTGCTGTCTAATATTTCTAAGTGTAAGAAGGTTGTGATGTGTTTATGAAGAAAATATGAATGTTAAACAAGCTTTATTAAGGCACAAGTTATAGAGTGGCTGGCCTTTAGTGCAATGATAATGAGTCAAGGACACATTAAACAGAAACACATAAACCAAGGTTATGCATTGACTGGTTGATGAAAAGGTTATATCCAGAGGCTCACAAAAGGTAACCCTATATTCTCCTAAGTGCAATGGCTTCATATTTGCAGATTCATTATTTGTAGAGACTTTATATAACTATCATAAATACTGAAAATTGACTGTATATATTTAATAATTGGCTTCTAAATGCATAGAATCATGACAAGAGCTATGAAAAATTACATATATTTATATGCATATATATTTGATATCTATTATATTGTGTCATAAAAGCTGTGTTTGTGAAAATATTGAAAATTGGCTTAAATTTAAATAGATGTCAACAAAGTAGATTATCACAAATGCCATAAACCAAGCTGTGGCCCAGACAAGTCTAGATGGAGATTGTCAAACAGGAGACATTAAAAACGATTCTATGCTAGTATTTCATGAATTTGGTCCTCAATTTGAGGATAGCCAGTTAACATATCCATTTAACTTCTTGCATGTATTAATCTTCAATATCAGAAAGTAGGAATGCAGTGCTTGGCAGAGTGAATTCCCAATAAATGCTTTGTTTTGAAATTCCATGATTTTTTTTTTTTTTTAGAGAGAGAGAGAGAGAGAGAGAGAAAGAAAGAGAGAGAATTTTTTGAATATTCATTTTTTAGTTTTCGGTGGACACAACATCTTTATTTTATTTTTATGTGGTGCTGAGGATTGAACCCAGCGCCCTGCGCATGCCAGGCTAGCGCGCTACAGCTTGAGCCACATCCCCAGCCCTCCATGATTTTTATAGGCTAACCATCCAGATCCCAATATGGTAGTGGGGAAGTTGACAGTAGCAGTATGAAAAATTTTATAATTAAGAAATGGAATAGCTGAGACTCTCTGCGAGTAGATCTTAGTCTGTGCTTGAACGACCAAATTGTGTTTTAAGTCTCTACTGAAAAACACTGTCAGTGAGAGATTAGTAAATATTGATGGTGATGATGTCTTATTATGTGGGAGCTCACAAAACTGGAGTTGATATGTTATGCCATTATTTAATGATGTCTTAGAAAATCAGCTGTCATTTTTGATGAGAAAAAATGTACTCATTACCAGAAATTTACCAGCTTCCTTTGAAAATATTAACAAACACAACATGTAGTGTTTGTCAGAGAAAGAGTCAATGAATATGACTTTTACTGTTATTTTTAAAAATAATTTTTGCAAAAGTTCTACATTTTGCATTTCTACCAATTTCCCAATATTTCTACTCTTTATAAATAATCATTTTGCAGATATAGTTATTATCAAGGTAGAAAAATTAATAGTGGCCATTCACATTTGAAATAGTTAGAAAACAATGACCTATAAGTAAATTGGATGTTCAAAAATAAAGTTATAATAATAGGGAACTGTTTGAGTTAATATCTAAAAAACCCTTAAATACAGAAATTTAGAAATTTTGCTTGGGCAGTGCAGTATAATACCAAAGAGTTGCTTTCCCGAGCCATGCCATATCTGATGAAATGTTAGAGAAACTGTATAATGAACTTTTTATCATAAATTTTAAAAATACTAACAGTACATGAAATAAAAACAAACAAATACCTTTGGGGGAGTCTCAGATCCTGGATACTCTCTCTGATCTAGTTTCTTCCAGCGATCCATTAATTTGGTTACCATAGGTGTATTAAAATCTACCAACTGGAATCCTGTCACATTGGCTCCACCATGTATAAACCTCTCAAGTGAAATGTCCTTGAATCCCTATAAAATCCATAGAAAAAGTTGTTAAATTTACTTCATAATGATACATTTCAATTCTTTAATAGTAGCACAAATTAATGACTAAGATATATTTTAACAGATTTCTAATAGAGCAATGGCTAGTTGTCAGCTATTGAATTATGCCACTGTAGGCATTAAATCTGTCAGTCAAAATCCAATACATGAAAAAGCATATAAATATTTTCAGTTTAGCTCAACACAAGTATTTCTTGGATGCTTCTATGAATGCATGAGGGTATGGGAGACAAATAAAACAACATCAAAAAGTCTCCTGTTCAGGACGTAATTGTCCTCTGATACAGATATGTGCAAATGTGTATTATATAAAGGCAATATCAAGGTATAATGACATTCTGTGTCGCTGATAGGCGAAGTCATTTTAAGGGTTTTTGGTTTAATTGTAAAGTGGTCTAAAAGCAGAGAGAGCTGGGAATTTGAACCAGAGAATATAAAAAACTTTGATTATGTTAGTTACTACCATCCTGAGAATCCTGGGATACATTACTGCAAGAGAGGAGAGCAAGCAAGGCCATGCATGGGTTCCTGTGTTGTGGGAAAAAAAATGGTTTCCACTGGGTGGAATGAAGAAGCCTGGAGGAAAAGGGGTGTTATATTTTTGGCATAGAAATAGTAACCTGGGTTTCAAAAATTCTAGAAAGCTATTAATTTTCTATTGATTGATCAGTTGTTTTCTGTTGTGTATCAATTATATCTCCTCCTTCCCATCTTCCCTCTCTTCCTTTCTTTCTGCTTTCCTTCCTTCCTTTCTTTTATACCTAGCCCCTTTTCTCCATTAAGAATTTAAAGTGTCTTACAAAAATATGCACTCAAAGCAGGAAGAGGGAAAATGCATATTAAGGAAGTAAACTGATGAAGCCCAAAACATTATTAGCTCAGGGAAAGTGAACCACACTCTCACACACACACATACACGTGCACATACGTGCACACATAAACAGGCTTGGAGCATCTGTCATTGCTTTTTGCTTTATTTTCTTTTAGTGTTTTGTAAAGGATTTTAAAAATATATATACAAGGAAATTTATTGCAGGATAATTTGGAATGGCAAGACCTAGAAACAATCTGGGTGTTCTCAATAGGAGAATGATTAACTAAAATCATGGTGTTGATACTGTTTTTATTTGTTTATTTTATTTTTGTTTTTAGATATGCATGACAGTAGAGTATATTTGGGCATATTATACATACATGGAGTATTAAGTTACCATTCTTGTGGTTGTACATGATGTGGACTTACACTGGTTGTTTATTTATATATGAACATAGGAAAGTATGTCTGATTCATTCTGTCTTTCCTATTCCCATCTCCCCTCTCTTCCCTTCCATTCAGTCCCCTTTGTCTAATCCATTGAAACACCGACTTTTCAGTTTTCATCTTATGCTCCTGTGTATTTTCTTTATTTCCTTCTTGCTTTATTCCTTCCTTCCTTCTTTCCTTTTCTTTTCTTTTTAATTTTTTCTACTTAGTTGTATATGGTAGCAGAATGCATTTCAATTTATCATACACAAATGGAGTGCAACATTTCAATTATCTGGTTATACATGGTATAGAGACGCACCATTCATGCAGTCACACATGTACCTAGGGTAATGATATCCATCTCATTCCACCATCTTTCCTATCCTCATAATTCTTTTTCTTTTTGGTTTGGGAGATTGAACCCAGGGGTACTTAACCACTAAGTTACATCCCCAAGCCTTTTATTTTTTATTTTATGACAAGGTGTCTCTAAGGTGCCAAGGCTGGTTTTGAACTTGTGATTCTTTTGCTTCAGCCTCCTAAGTCACTGGGATTACAGGCATATGTGGTTTTGCCCAGCTCTTATGTTTCTGTGCACAAAGATGTGTTTTAATTTTATTAATTATCAAAGCCCTGGCAAAGGCACCATAATACCATCAAAAATAAAATAAAATAATAGCCCTGCCTTTGAATCCCACCTTTGTTACTTTCTAACTTAGGCTTCCTACATGCAAAGTGAGAAGGATTATTCAAAAGTAACTAGCACATCAGATTTGAATTCAGTAATTGATAGCAATTATTAATTCATTCACTCAACAGATATTTATTTCATGCCTTTTTATATGCCAGCTACTTTGACAGATAATCAGTAACATTCTGATTTCATTGAGAAATAAAGTAGATAGCAGAAAGCAAATCTATGTTTTGGAAATGGGAAAAACACTGACCATCAATCTTTAGCTACTAAAATGTCAGTTGAACATTTGTTTGCTTTTACCAGAGTATAGTGCAAACCCACAGGCAGGCAAATAATTTCAATATTTTCTAAAAAGGCACAGTAATTTAACTGTTGCATCGGTTGCTAATTGATGACAATATTATTTTCTTTCAGCCATGGCTGAAATGGAAGGTCTGTCAAGCCTTTTATAGCATTATCCACAGCTGCAAGACACTCAGGCAAAGCTGCAGCCTTCAGAAAAAAAAAAAAACCATCTGATGTAAAGCCTGTCTAATAAACAACAGCCTACATTTCTCTTATTCCATCCTATTGTTACACTGAAGATAAGGGAAGAATTACCTTGTCACGATAAACTCATTTTACTTATGATTTGAATGAATGGTGGGTGGCTTAGTTAATTTTTGCTATGTCTGTTCTAGTACAGGAAATATTTTCTCTTTCATATATTTTCTTAAAATTTTATATAGAAAATGGATAGGATCTAGACAGAAAAGCAGTTTCCTTGGAAACAGTTACTTTAGTAGCCATTAAGTTTCAGTTTGTATCCATATAATATTGTGGAACTGAAAGTTCTGGGGCAACAATGTCATAAAATCATTTACTCTGCAGTCAGGGGGAAATCAGTGGGTGAGTGTCTTAAGCAAATTCTCTTTAGGGCTGGGTGATCAGAAGAAAGGCCCTCTACCTGTTGAAATTGGCTACTAAATTGCTTGTATTTAACCATGGTTAATGACCTTTCCAGATTAATTCCCATCTTAGTTTTCCTTAAATTTCCATTTGCAATTCACACATTCTCTAGGGGGAGAGGGGGAAATGTTTAAAATTATTAGCATCAGTTATCCTGCTGACCATGTTAATCTGTAGGTCCAATCACATCACTGATATTTACTAAATGTTCATCCTTTAAGTTTTATCTAATTCATGCAAATTTTCTGCTTCTTTGAATTTCAGGTTCACAGGTTGACTAAATCATATCAAGAAAGTTCCGGTGCAGTTTGCAGAAGGAACATCAAACAGAATGGGGAAATTCTCTCTCCTCATCTTTTAAAAATTAGTTTGAAGGAATGGACTTAAAGTATGTGCTTTTGATGTACATGTAGATGGTGGAGTGAGACCTGCTCCATGCAGAAAAGTTGAAACATAGGAAGCAGAAAGAAAAATGTAAAACAATATTGCCAAGTTGGTAAAATCTTTAACTGGAGTCACTGGACTTGAATTGCCTGAATAAAAATGTGTTAGATTGGTAATCTGGGGCACTGTTTCTAGGCCCCATTCTGAAATAAACCATACATATAAATGCAGACAAGTCACTTTGCTCTCTGTATATTTGTTTGCTTTGTAGGTGAGACATGAGTAGTATATTACATGTATGTGGCAGGTTGTGTGTGTGTGTGTGTGTGTGTGTGTGTGTGTGTGTGTGTGTGATGTGATAAGGGAGAGGTGAAGCATAGGTTTAGTTAGTCTTTAATTATATACCCTAAACATGTTATAGTTTTGAATTTCTTTATGTCAGAACCAGGTGTTTTCCTATATATTAAATGAATATATTTTTAAAAAATTAAAAATTCAAGTGATTGCAAGATTCTGACTTTGCCTTGCAGGTGGAACAAATGCCTTGTTGCTGTGGATGGCCACATAACTGTGAAGGAGGAGTGAATATCAATACCGAGCAATGTCCAAAGCCAGATTCCCCTCAGGGTGATGTGGGGGATGCTTAAATGAATGGTCACTTTGTGGCATTATTGTCACTGTGTGGCATTTCCCTGGGAGTTTAAATAACTCATATGTTATTTATTCATTAGTGAATTTATTTAATTTTTGCAAGTAGACAGGCCAGAGCTTCAAATTTGTCTTTGAGACTTAATGGTCTGTGTGATATTGGGTAAATTATACTGACCCTCATTTTCCAGTCTATAAAATAAACATCTATTTTTAAGGACTAATTAAAATAATTATAGTAACAAAACAAACACAATGACCATAGCTGGGTTCTGGAGGAAAAGCAGAAGTTGAACAGATAAAGAGGAAGGAAAAAGACCTGTTTCATAGACATTGTAGGAACAACATCTTAAAGAGCCTGCGGTGTGCTAATGCCTTATTCACAGTTGTGCTACAGGCTGTTGGACAGTACTTGCTTCAAAGGAGGTTTTGATAAAGGAGAAAGAAGCCTTCACCAACACCAATGACATACTATCAAAGGCAAAAGGTGATGTTGAACACAGAAAAGGGGTCATCATCATGGTACTTAAGGACTGCTTTCAAAAAGAAATGGCTGTAACAATTAATTAAGATTGGGTGGGACAAATGCTTTGAAGTAGAGACAGTGGCCAAGCTAAAGCTTCCAAGAGAAAAGCAGGTGTTTGGGAGTCAGTTTGATTAGGAGAACAGTTACACATGGGGTGGGCTCTGCATTGAGTAGGAATAAAGTCATTTCTTTTTTTCCCTGTGGTACTGGGGAGTGTGTGTGTGTGTGTGTGTGTGTGTGTGTGTGTGTGTGTGTGTGTGCATGTTAAAGCACTAAGGGTGCTTTAACACTGAGCTATATCCCCAGCCCTCCTTATTTTTTATTTTGAGACAGGGTTTTGCTAAATTGCTGAGGTTGACTTCCAACGTGTGTTCCTCTTGCTTCAGCCTTTCCAGTTCCTGGGATTACAGGTATGCACCACCACACTTGATAAGGGT
Source organism: Marmota marmota marmota (assembly GCF_001458135.2). Taxonomy (NCBI): domain Eukaryota; kingdom Metazoa; phylum Chordata; class Mammalia; order Rodentia; family Sciuridae; genus Marmota; species Marmota marmota. Next base: position 17,451,446 of record NW_026000242.1, read on the forward strand.
GATAAAAACCTTAAAGGGCTATTTGCATTAAATAGTACAAAGAGTTGATCCTAAAGAATTTAAGTAGAGCAATGCTTCACTTTAGAATGCTTATTCTGGTAGAAGATTGTGAAAACTGGGGCAATGACTCAGAGTTAGACAGTATGTCATTTTAGAGAAACGAAAGTCCTATGGAGAGGTGAGACAAGTATTAGCAGGTAGGGCTGCAAGTCCACAGGACAGCATATCATAAAGGGTCTGATGTCTTTAACTATATTTGCAGTCTGGGACCATGGAAAAAAAATTAAGCAGGGAAATGATACAATCATGCCTGTGTTTAAAAAAATAACTGGCAGATCAGTGAAAGAACTAGAAAAGAGAAACTGTAAGGACTAAGAAATTGATTTCCTTACTTCAGTCTCTGAGAAACAACAACAACAACAACAACACAACAACAAAACAACAATGACATAAAAAAAAAAAAACCAGACTACATGAACTGACAGATAACATATTCCTACTTCTATATCCTGGAAGAGAACACAATCTATTGAGAAACAATATTCTTTTCTAGTACCGCTAGATGGTTGGTGTATTGAAATAAAACATACATATGCCCACATACAAATCATATACAGGACACAGAAAAGATAAAGAGATTCTAGCAATCTCCCTTTCCTTGTGTTACTTATTCTTAATATGCAACAGTTAATGACAGTGGCAGTGAAGGTCATCGAGAAATTTCAAGAATCAGGGAGAGCTGTACTCCTTCCTTTAGCTATCAGCATAGTTCAAGCCCGTCAGATGATGTCAACTTCCTGTGGAGCTTATTAGACCCACTGCAGGCTGTGTGTGGCCTGAGTAATATGAGAAGGGATTATCATTTCTTTTAATCTGGCTAGAAATGAGATAATAGCACACTGCTGATATTTGCAAAGGCTAGGGAGATCACTGCATGTAAAAAAATGATTTCCTTTTTGTCAGGACAGACTGCTGTATGAGCTGTATGAGGATGATAGTTAATTAAGGAAGATAACTTCAACTCAGATAATGACAAGGCAGACTAAAGCAATGCAAAACAGAATTTCCAACTTACTTGCAGCCTTAGTCATAAATAAACTGAATATTATTTTATTTAAATACTTGGAATCTGTCTTTTTTTTTTCAGCCAAAGAGTTTAATGACCCTTGGGAAGTCAATATTTCTGTGACCTTCTTTACATTGATTCTTGGCTGAGAGGATTATCACCTTAAAAGACTCTAAAGGGTACTTAGATTTAAATTGTTTCTCCAGGGAGTTTAACTTGTGTAAATAAGGGATGTTCTTGGCTTTTACAAAATTCATGTTTATAAATTGATGATACAATTGCTCTCATATTGATGTCTGCTAGTTTCATTCTTCCCTTTTTGATAAATATAGGTTGGACTTTACACTTTCTGCTTTGATTTTCAACATTGTACTTAAAATATTTGTTAGAATATTTCAAAAGAATATTTTAAATCTTCTGGAATATTTATAGCCAAAGGCAACCAGTAAGAATTGCTCTTTGAAAAATCAGTTCTTACATATTAAATCAGTCTTGAAGAGTTGGTTAATTAGCATATTTTTTAAATTATAAAATCTGAATTGTAAATTTTATATGAAATTATTTTCTTCATTTATTATAGAATGCTGCTATTATGTAGATTTACAATAGATTTTTGACTATTAACCTTGTATCCTGCAACCCTGCTAAACTCACTTATTGGTTTTATGATAATGTTTTGATTTCTTAGATTTTTTTTATAACAAAATCTTGTTCCTTTTAAATCTGGATTCCTTTTATTTATTTTCTCACTTAATTGACCTTGATGGGATCCTTGGTATGATATTCAATAGAAGTGGTGAGAAGATACCTCCTTATCTTATTTTCAGATATTAGGGAAATCATTCAGTCTTTCAACATTAAGTGTAATGTTAATGTAGCTTTTTATTTTGATTCTTGATTGGCTTCACATTTAAGACTCTTATGCACATAATTCTCAATAAATAGTTATTGATTGACCAAATGAAACAAAAATCACTCTGGTCTTGTAATTAAGAGTCCTTTAGGGATAAATGAATGTCAACAGAATCTATCTGAGTACACTATATTATACAGACATGTTCATGTCAGTGATCTAATCATGTGATACAAAGATATCAACTGCATATGACAAAAACTTATTTTTAAGTGAAAGTGATGGTTCTATTGCTACCACAAGCAAAAGAGTTTTTCTGCTTCATATGTTGGTATTTTGGATAGCTTAAATATGCTGCCATCTACTAGGGCTGTTTATGACAGGTTATGCTATCCATTAGAGTGCTATAAATATTAATTCTTTCCATTTTGTGCTGGTTTATTTATTTTTGTTGCCAATGTCAGCAACTCACTTCTGGAAAGATAGTTTATAACATTGAGTTTTTTTCCCCTGCACTCTGTTGTTTGGAAAGAATAAATGTCAAACCCCTCTATTTGCAGTAAAGTAATTAATTAGAATCTCATTATATAATGTCACTGTAGATACAGACATCCCATAATCATAGGATCTTTTATAGTGATTAATGACAGAATATATTTGCTTTAAGATTTGAATCTTTATAAAAATAATAAAACACATCTATTGGATTATTAAAAGTAATGGAAAAGACAAGTAAAAAATTTCCAGTATTTATATGATAATCCATTAAGTTGCAAAATTATAGTTTATTCAAGAAATGCAATACAGTAATGACTCACAATCTATTGCTGCATTTCATTACCTTAGCTCCACACTGAAATCCTATTCACTAAAGACTAAAAATTTCTATCTTAACATGTGATGTTCCACTCACTATATGAAATGAGGGACAAAGCTGAATCTCTTTTGTATCCTTTAGTTTCTTTCCTACTTCACTCAAAAGATACTCACCAAAGAAATGTGTCATGGGGGTAGATTAGAAAGGAGAAAGCATTCCTGACTTTTCCAGGATAAGCCACTTTGGGGATCAAGCCCTCAGGGCAGGTGGTACTTTAATAAAGCAAGAGAGAATGAACCTCCAGAGACAATTCCAGTGCATACCCCAACCCACACAGACATTGAAGGGCTAGCAAGAAGTATGTAGTGGGCCTTGTCAAGAGATCTATGAGTCCCTGTCTTAGCCCTCTAAGAACTTCATTAATGTGCATGTATCCTGTTCATTAGCCATCTCTGTGTAATATGTGAAAATTTGATGTAGTTTTTAAAAAATGTATTACTTCCAGTCAAAAGATTCAGTTATAATTATTATATTTTTCTTGAATTGGAGAACATAGGTTATTAGTTTAGATGATTCATGAAATACCCAAGTATTGGCAATCTTCATCCATAGAGAAGCATTTATCGTTTAGACAGACAAACCAGTATTTAACTTGACAAGTAATAAACACTACAATGAATTTTTAAGTCTCTTTGGCAGATACCCAGCTAATTTGCATAAAAATATTGAATTCTACATTAGAAATGTGATGATCATTGTAGTAAAATAGTCCATGAGTTAGAAACACAGTAGGCAATGTTGTTTGACTATTTATTGTAGCATTATTTTAAGGCATGGTTAAAATAGTTTTAATGCATGAGTGATTCATATGAAAAGTAGAAAAGAAAGAATTCTTACCAAATTTGCAATGATATAATGGTAGCCTTTAACATGCTTTCCAACACTCACAATCTGTGGAGATATAAGGAAATAAAATAAACTATTGTAGCATAATTTCATGTGGAAATATGATGGGGGAAATAATATAGTTTTCCTTATAAAAGTCAGATATTCTAATTAGAAGAACTTTATAAGCCACACTAAATATAAGTGGTTAAAATAAAAACAAACATTATTTTATTTCATTCATTCACTTTTGCTTCATTTATAACTAACCAATTATTTTATTGTACTTTGTTTCAAAAGTAGTTTAATTTCCTTAGAGAAAATGAAAAAGCTAAGAACCAACGATTTATTTCTAAAGAGAAATAAACTATTTCTAAAGAGAATATATTTCTAAATGTATCTATTTCTAAAGAGATTGCACTAACATAAATAATTATGACCTGAAGAATTTAGATGTAGTTTATTTATTGATAACAACTTTATTTTTCCTTTGGAGATTAAAAAATTCTTATTTTCTATAAAACTGAAAATTCCTTGAATAAGAGAAAATCTAATTATAATTGCTAATGAGCAGCTTTGCAACCTCTGATAGCCTAAAAAATAAAACAAGATTTTCATACTTTTTCATTATTAAGGAAAAAATTCATTTTTTAGCATTTTGATATCCTCAGAAATTCTTTTTGCATTTGAATGACTTGAGTATGAAATAAAGAAAAACCCCTGTAATACCAGAACTCAATTATGTTTCATGGGTGAAATGAAACTTCTGCCCATCTTTTCATTTCGATAGCATCATAGATACTCATTGACTTCAAATTTCTACATTTTCACTATGACTAGTTTGAATTTCTAACTTTTCATTATTCAGGGTTTGTTCTACTGCCTATGAGGATTGCCCTTCAATTCTGGATAATTATCAGCCAAAATCCCTTAAATTATTACCACAAAGTGTTTTGAATTTGGTTCTAATAGATACTATGATACTAGAATCACCAACCTGTGGCTACTTTTTGATAATTTCTCAGATTATAGATCAGTGTGTGTGTGTGTGTGTGTGTGTGTGTGTGTATTCAAAATATAATCTGCATGAAGAAAAAGGCTCTGATAATTTTTGGCGAAATATTTCCCTCACCTCACTCAGCCCAATTGGGGACAGAAAAGACATAACTGACTTCAGGTATACATGGTGGATATTTTTCTCCTCCAGCTTTATTAGATTGTTACCTTTCGATGATTACACTTTATAAGGAGTCTAAGATCTAATTTGTTGCCTTGGCTGACCCCAAAGCTCTTGTTCTTGGATGAGCACTGAATCCCCAATTGGTTACCTAATCTGGTGAGTTCTCTAAAGCTCTTGGCCCCTGAAGATTTCCTTTACTTTCTCGAAATTCAGCTTTACATTTGTAACTTTATAGAGCTGTTCTACATTTTTAAAATTGCCAGATGTGCCATCAAGAAAAGGACAAGCAATAAAAAGATAAACTTATAAAGAGAGTTGAATAAAGAAGCATTTTAATGAATTGTTGTATTGGATGATCCAAACCTGTGTGATTTAGTATGAGTGTAGCAGGTTAGAGCCATTTTATTGTTTGGGATTCTCAGATATAGCTTGTGTAAAAGGGGAAGGGTAAACTTGATAATTGGTACTTGGTTAGGAAACTGCATACTCTAGTACTGAGTCTACCATAGATTCCTGCACTTTGGCCTCAGCAGGGATTGTTGCATTATTTTTTTCTTTCTGATTCACTACCACTTTCTCTTGTATGATTATTTAAGGCTTCTCTGCACTCTCTTTAAGCCTCCATGCCCAACCTGCTTCTTTTTATAACACTCTCAACTTATGGTCTTTGCATGACTACAGTCAAACACTTATGCCAGTTTTATAAAATATTCACTTTAAGGTATAATACAGTTGTAAATGTTAAAATATGTGGAACCACTGGAAAATTGGTACTGGGTATTTCCATAAAAATCATTACTGTCCAGCAAAGAACTGTAATCAATTAAAGCCACAAATAACTGAAAGGGATAAAAATCCTGACAGAAAAGTTCTCTCAGAACTCCATATACCTCAAGACAGGAGAATGTAGAGGTGAAGAGGCTGCATCTTTTAAATAGAAACAGATGATGCATCTAGACAAAGAATAACAACCCAGAGTCTGTTTAGAGTTCTGAAGATTAGATGAGGAAGGATACACGTTATATTGATCTCTGCTTTCAAAAGGCCCATCTTCACAAGAATTAAACATGTTATTGATTAATTGAATCCTTTAATTACTTTTTTTGTTTATTTTCAGTAAATAAATAATTCTTTAGAAACATCAATGGTGTTGGCTGAATAATTTAGTTTTAAACTCAGGGTTATGTATATTTATAAGTTAAATACCAGATATAAACACTGTAATTGTTTTATTAACAAATTATGGCTTCATCAGTCTTTGTGAGTGTAACTTCTAAGTCTTTTTTCTTTAATTAAAGTTAGAAAAAAATATATCCAAAGCACCATTTCTTCATGAGTTCACCTGTCAATTCAGCTTAATTCAGTGAAGTGCCTTCTATGTTTCAGTTTTGGGGGTAGGAGATTCAAGGAGCAGGATGGTAAATCAGTCAGTGTTACTGTCACAAGATTGTTTATTATTCATAAGGGGATAAGACCCAAAGAGAAAAATCATAAATATAAGGAAAAGTGAGGAGAGTACTGTGGCTTTCAAAAAGAAAGCTATATTATTTGCTTGGGAGAACAAGGCAGATTTTTTTCCCTTCTTTCCACATTTTTTTTTGGTGTATTGTAGTTATATATATTGATGAGATTTGTGTTACATATATGCACATGTACACGATATTAAAATATAGTTTGGTCAATATCACTCCCCAGCACTTCACCCTTCTTCCCCAACTCCCACCCAGCCAACAAGATAGATTTTAAGACAATAGACACTAAATAAATATTGACTGAATGGTTGAATCTTAAGTTTAAGAGAATACAAATGCCACAAATATTAAAATAGTGAGGTTAACTTGAAACATGCAGATAAATAAAAGTTTGGCCTTCAATGCATAGACAGATCTTGTGGTAATTCTTTGTGGATCAATGGTTTATGAAGCACTCAGGAGTCCTTCTATAAGGGATGGCACATAATACCTGAAAGCATTATGAAACTGATTCTGTATCAAGCAATACCTTCTGCTAAAGACATGCAGTGGCACATTCAAGTATGAATGGTTCTGTTTTTCCTTTGAGTGTGATCTTATAAGTCATCTGGAACTTCTCTCAGATGTCATCATGTTCCAGAGAATTCACTGACATCAAGAAAAGAGTACAATGTGTATGGTTGTGTTCGGGTCACTACACTGGTAAATGCTGGAAGCTTACTCTCGTTAATCCTCCTTTATTTTTTATTTATTTTTTGTTATTAGTTGTTCAAAACATTACATAGCTCTTGACATATCATATTTCATACATTTGATTCAAGTGGGTTATGAGCTCCCATTTTTACCCCGTATACAGATTGCAGAATCACATCGGTTACACATCCATGTTTTTACATATTGCCATACTAGTGTCTGTTGTATTCTGTTGCCTTTCCTATCCTCTACTATCCCTCCTCCCCTCCTCTCCCCTCCCATCTTCTCTCTCTACCCCATCTACTGTACTTCATTTATCTCCCTTGTTTTTTTCCCTTTCCCCTCACTTCCTCTTATATGTAATTTTGTATAACAATGAGACCCTCATTGTTATACAAAAGTTAATCCTCCTTTAGATAGAGTTCCTAACTCCCACATGTCCCCCCAATGTTGATTTTTAAAGTGCTTCACTACACACACACACACACACACACTTCTTTCCTTCCTTCCTTTTTTCCTTCCTTCCTTCCTTCCTTCCTTCCTTCCTTCCTTCCTTCCTTCCTTCCTCCTTTCATCCCTTTCTTCCTTCCTTTGCACACTGAACCTTGAACCTCTGAGCCATATTCCTAGCTCTTTTGATTTTTTATTTTGAGACAGGGTCTGTCCAAATTGCTTAGGGCCTCACTAAGATGCTGAGGCTGGCTTTTAAAAACAAAAACAAAACAAAACAAAACAAAGAAACACCTTTTAGTTGTTAATGAACGTTTATTTATTTATTTATTTTACTTATTTATGTGTGGTGCTGAGGATCAAACCCAGGCTCTCACACATGTGAGACAAGAACTCTCCCACTGAGCCCCAGCCCCAGCCCCCTAGGGTGGCTTTCACTTGGGATCCTCCTGCTGGGATGCTTCACAATATATTTTGGAAACAAAACTTTGGTTTTCACTGAAGAAAAAGGTAAGGCAAGGTGCTTTAGTAAAAAGGTTGCAGACTGAAACTACAATCTTGAAAAATAATATCACAACTTTAGTTTCAAGGAAAGATACATAAATGAAGTGAGGAAAATAAAGTACCCCAGACAAAGAACTAAGGCTGTTAAGTAACCAGAATTTAGGGAAAGAATAGAAATGTGAGTTCTCATCTGATATTTGAAGATAAAGATATGTATGTCTATGAGTATTGCATATGCCTGCATGTATATGTGTATGTGCATATATTTTTTATATTCTTCTATACTTGGAGAGGTTAGAGATTATAAAAGTTTCTAATTAGGAAAAATCCTTTTTTAGTGAAAGAGAAGGGTGCGAGAATTGCATGTAAAAGATTGGCTGCTTCTTAATGTAGTGGCCTTTCTCTCACTGAAGTTCAGTGATTCATTCCCAGTAAAGGATGTTGGGGTAAGGTCTTTCTTTGGGTATAGAGTCCTATGTATCTTTGTGTCTTCATCAGGGACTATAATAGACTCTACTTACCCACCTTATCATTTCAATGCATACACACTCACATGCCCAAATTAGCACCTAGGTTTTCTTTCATCAGAGTTTCCTCTGGTCTTTAGATCCCATTCTGCCCTAGGAAGAGGGAAGTGGACAGAAGTGACAGTGTGTTAAAGCCCTCTTCTGCTCTAGTAGTCTTCATTCAGTGTCTGACAAGTTGCTGTGTAAATCCTCCAAATCTTTCCCTTTCACAAGAGAAATGATCCCTATCTATGTGTCCTGCACTAGCTTCCTCCAGTAATTAGTTTACACTCATTCCAAACTGGATTAAACCTTTGTCACCCACATGCTAATTTGCTTGATGAATACACCTTTGATCCACTACATTTCTCTACTCCCTTTCCAGTATATTTTTCACCTCCCACACAGTTTGCACAAAAATTCTTGTCTTAAGGCTGGCTTCTGAGGAAAATCAAGCTATGCCAGTCTCCAAGTAAAAATCTCAGTGATATGGGAACAGAATCAGTAATGTAAGGGGTGGGGGAAGCTTACCTTTGTTGGCTTACTGTGTCATACTTTCATCTCAAGTGTAACACCTCTGTATTATATCTAAGTCCCTAATCTGTATGCATAACCAAGGACTCAAATTGCACAAACTGCCAGACTGTTATTTGGATATCTAAAATTAGTGAAAACTATTTATTCTCTCACATATATAAACAGGAATGATTTAGTGTCATTTTTTGATAATTTCTTTGTATTCTTAACACAGGATCTGCCCCCCACCCCCATATTGTCTTATATACCCATTTTAAGCACTTATTTGTTACTGTTTCTTCTTTGCCTTTATCCAGAATGTCTCAACACATTCTTTAGTTGTTATCTTTTCCTGTAGTAGAATTTGTATCAGTCTTTACCAATTTTACTAATTAGCAAATTGAAGGCCCTATAAGGTATACTGCACAAAGAGGGTCTTAGAGCTACAGGGTGAAAAGCTAGTGCTGAAATTCCGATGTTTAATTCCTGCTTTTGTGTGACATCCATTCATCCCTCTGTGGTATCCATAACTGACTACAGAAAGCATATTAAAGACTGTGTATACCCTTCCCTCTGCCTATTATGATGGTTCTAAAATTCTACATCCATAAAGCTTGAATAATATGATTCTCATAATGTTAACTATGAACATCCCTTAGCAGATCTTCATTTTGATTTAACAGCATTTTAATTTACTGACTTAGATTATTTTCAAAGAAGCACCAAAGATTCTATAGCATATGTGATTATACATTTGAAGCACATATAATAGCTTGAAAGAACCAGTTAGAAACATGCTATTTTTTAATTAAAGACACATTTTGTAAGAAGCAATATAAAAGTAATTTGTATGAGATATAAATGGAAGAGGGTAAACTCTTGAAGGGGGTAAACAAACATATTTTTTAAAGATCAGTAAGTGATGAAACTGGGTCTCCAGTTCAGGTATTTTGAATATAGTTTTTGTATTTCTTTTATTACAGTCTTTCCCTTTAGACCATAGCCATTCACAAAAATGACTAATTTTGGAGCAATGATAATATATTTTTCATGAGAGGAGAATGAATAAAACATACTTAAAAGGGTGACATGCTTTATCACATTTGATATTTGATGAATATCATACTGGTTGATGAGAAAAATCAGCTTTCTCATAATGAAGCAAATGACACAATCCTTTTCTTGTAAATATCTCCTGTTTGAACATACTTCTTATTTGAATAATATATATATATATATATAAATATATATTTGAATAATATACTTCTTATTTGAACAATGTTCTTTGTTCTATTTTGTGTGAGATAGGGATAGAGACACATGGATGGAGAGCTACCAGGTAGGCTTAATGCATCCAAGTGTAGGTTTGCAGCTTCATCATACATCTCTAAGAAAGCTAATTAGCAGAAAAGCTTAAATAACTTAGATTTAATTTTAAATGGCTTGTACTTTACTAGATCTATATTTAAAATAACAGTTTGAGTATACCCCCTAAATTTAATACTCAACTAAATCCAATAAATGATTTATCAATTACAAGTTAAGCCATGTACACTATAATTCGGTATTAAATACCTTTTATGGTTCTCTCTTTGAAAAATGGCAATTCCATAAACAGAAGTACATAGTTAACATTTATTAATCAATAATAATAAGACTATTTCATCTCTTGAGCTGTCCCTTATTGGATATATCATCAACAAATCAACATCCATCCCTGCAAAACTTGAGGGGACTGTTGATGATAGAAATTCCAGTTATTTTTATTTATTTATTTTTTCTTTTTTGGTACTGGGGATTGAACTCCCAGGCACTCAATCACTGAGCCACATTCCCAGCCCCATTTTGTATTTTATTTAGAGACAGAGTCTCACTGAGTTGTTTAGCAACTCGCTGTTGCTGAGGTTGGCTTTGAACTTGAAATCCTTCTGTCTCAGCCTCTAGAGCCGCTGGGATGAGAGGCATGTGCCGCCAGTCCAGGCCGTAAGTTATTTTTCAATGTCATATATATCCCAAACAAATATATATTTATGATAAAATATTTGCTGAATTTTAAGACCAAATATGCTCAAGATGAAACCATTTGTTCAAACATGGCTGCATAGGCACCCTGTGGACATGGTGGTGGATGGATGACTTCTGAGACCCAGTCTCTCTGAGAGTCTGATTCTGTCACTGGTATAGAGGACTGTGTGAGCCACTAGTTCTGGGAGGCTTCTATTAATATAGCAGATTTCCACTCTATCCCCTTGATTTTATATTTCTTTCTTCATCATATTTGCACTATTATCATCTGAACATTCTTTCCTCTCTCATTTTAATTCAAGATTTCTGTAATCTTCTTGGATGAATACTAGGCAAATAAAATGTAGAGTGGCTGTGAAAAAATTGTTCTGTTGCCAATTTTGCATGGAACAGTAGGTTAAATAAGGCTTGAGAGGTTTCTTCTCTTTAGGAATTTTTAGAGACTTTAATATGTTAATATACACTGAAATCTCAAGAGCCAGATAGTGTTCAGTTGTGTTGAAGTTTTAAAAGGTGGTTTAAGGACATCCTTCCTCCAGCATTGACTTTCACTTACTTACCTCCTTCCTTAACTTTCACATGCAAGTCACACTTTGTTACTTTAGCACAAACATAAATGTTGCTGTAGAAACATTTAAAAATTTTCTTTCAGTATTGATTACTTTTTATCCACATTAACTCAACCAGATCATTTGAAGCATATTTAAAGTAAGTTCTGTCCATAACTTTTGGTAAAGCACCTTCCTCACTCTTTAATAACTTCAGTTAATAACTTTTTGATCACAAGTTTTAAAATTTGCATATGTAGTTATATTCAGTGGATGAAAATGTGATCAATTAAATATATAAGACATATGATCCTGAAGTTATACTACTTGCATTTATTTTAGTAGGATAGTTCCTTTGCATTTGAGTTTATTTGGACTTTTTAATGGTACTCATCAAAAAAAGTCAGGTAGTAGAGAATCAGATCCCTATATGGTAAATTCAGAGAGGAAGCAGATAAATGAGTATAAAAGTTTTACATAAACCCTTCACATTTTTTGAATGATTAACCCTAATATTATTTTAAAGAAGAAAAAAGTTATGACTACAGAGATAAAAGCCAGGAAAAAAATACCTCTCATAAATCAGATTGACCTATGTACTATAGGTATGTAATATTTACACCGCAAACTCCATAATAAGTATTTTGCCCTCATTTTATATGTGTCAGTCAAAATTTAAAGGCTATTATCTATATTGACTAATGATATTGTTAAAATTGCCAAAGGGATTTTCCTTTTTTTAAAAAAAACCTAGTTAGGTCAGATCAGTTGTATTTCTCAAAAGCTTAATAAAGTAATGAAAACTATTAATCCCTAAAATAAGTGTGTATCATGGTTCTTGGCAAAGTAGACATTTAGTAAATAAGTTTAGTAAATGTTATGAGTTGAATGTGAGATATCCCAAAGCTCATGTGTGAGACAATGCAAGAAGGTTTGGAGGAGAAATGAGTGTGTTGTAACCTTAACCTAATCAGTAAATTAATCCCTGATGTGATTAACTAGTGGTGACTGGAGACAGGTGGGGTATGGCTGGAGGAAGTGGTTCACTGGGGGCGTGGCTTTTAGGTACATAATTTTTTGTATTTGGAGAGTGGAATCTTTCTCTCGCTTTCTGATCACCATGAGAACTGTTTCCCTCCACCATACTCCTCCATCATGATGTCAGCTTCACCTTGAGTCCCAAGAAATGGAACTGGTCTTCTATGAACTAAGAACTCTGAAACTGTGAGCCCTCAAATAAACTTTTCCTCCTTTGAAATTGTCCTGGTTGGGTCTTTTAGTGCCAGCAGTGAAAAAGCTGACTAAAACAGTAAATGACTTTTCATTTTCAGCTTTTGGCACCATCAGTTTGCTTGTTTGCCTTGATCATCTTCTCTTTCCCCTGTATTTGATGCTCAGTTACACTTACAAGCTTGCCCTGGATATACAGCTTTCTGTTGCTCTGTATTCGCAGGTCATCTGCCTCAAATTCCCATTCCCTGCTTTCCTTTCTGAGGAATTCTAATTTATCTTTCAACAATTGTATTTCATCTTTTCTTCACTTTTACACATTGTGGTAAATTATTTGTGTTCCTCTTTTTTTCTATTTGGAGTTTCTTCAAGAGATGAATTGAACTTTCATAAAAGACTTGGAACTTGTATGTATTAGTAAATTTGGGTAAAATAGTGACCAAAAGGATGAGCATTGCATTCATGTATAAGACAGAAAACTTATTGTATGAAATGGGAAGACATAGAAAATCTGTTTATCTTGTGTTGCCTGCAATATGTTTATATTGTTATGTCATTTTATCATAAGCACAACATTATAAAAGTGAAACATTGGTTCTGGTTCTGTGCTTTTAAAGGGGAGGACAAATGGCGAGTACAGAGGTAATTGAGGATTAGACATTAGAATATAACAATTGTTTGTTATAATTGCTCTCAGAAAAACCTTAAAAAAACAGAAAATAAATATCTTATGAACCATGTTAATCTTCTATTTTTTAATTTTTTTTTTTTGTAAAAGCAATAGTAGTTTGATTTCCTTCCATAATATTAAACTTGAAACAAATTATATGCAAGCTTGGAGAAAACCTACATCAGTAGAAAAGTCATGTTCAGTTATGTGGTTTATTTTAAGGGGAGAGTTAAGAATAAATTTGTTTCCTTACCTTTCTGACGGAATCAAAATGATTAAAAATGCATTATTTCATTTATTGGTGGCTATTTTGTTTTGTTCCAGAACTATATAAGTACTCTATGATTTATAAAAGTGTAGTTATATTTTTGATGCTTGAAAGACTCAGGACAGTGTCTTCAAAGGTACTATTGAATGTTTTCCTTCCTTTTTGTTACCCTCACCATCTTTTTAACATTTAGAGAGTAGATGTAAAATTCTATGGAAATGAATTATGAATTTATTTTCTCTTTTCTAATTAATAAGGAGTATTACATGCTTTTTCTTAAACCATAGTTAAATACTGGGGTGCAGCTTAGTCCGATTTAAGGCTAGAGAAACTAATTAATTTTAAACCTCTAAATTATCAAGGAGATTTTGCTTAATCTTTTTTAAAAGACTGAACTTTTGAATCTTCACATCCAAACAACAGAGGAAATTATCCTAAAAACTGTTCTTGTAACTAAAACAATGTAGTTGAACCAAACCTAATCCGAGAATTCTGAATTCTCCCAAGACAAAAAAAAAAAATTGCATTCTGACAATCATACTTTTCTTCTTTCTTGAAAAACTTATATCCTTTATTTTCATCATTTAAAAAACTTTATAAATGAGGTATAGCTGCAACATTGCAACAGTTGCTAGGAGACAATGAAACACACCCTGTTTCCATTTGCACTAGTCTGGCTGACATCTGTAAAGGTGTTTCTGTTTTCCATGAGAACAATCAGCTCAGTGTATTCTAATGGGACTTGTCCATTCAAACCAATTCAGACAAAAAGTAAGATTAAAGAAGTAAAATTCACTTTCTTAGAATAATTTTAAATCTTTTGAACTTCTTGTTTTGTTGCAGATCCTGACTGAGCAAAGCTTGATATGCAAAAGGAATTTTATAATGAAGCAAAAGCAGCCAGCTCTGCCAATGCTGCAGTGCGGGAAAACGCTGATATGATTTTTTTTTTGCTGTAGTAATTTCTTTGGGTGCTTAATTTGTTCCTGCTGCATCTCATTCATTGTTACTTTAATATATGGAAATGAAACTCTAGTGGGTTTTTTAGCCTACACAACAAATTCTAGAATACATAGGTTTTCCTTCATTTTTTTGGGGTAAGAGTCTGAATAAGAAAGCTTTCCAGGTAATTGAAAGCTCACCTTCAGGAGCTCCAGGACTGCTGGGTGCTCTTTCCTTAAACACATAGAAGCAATGTCTCCTGCCCATGTTTTCAAGTAAGGCATATTCAGATTTTCAATTATTCGACAATTAGTTTTTGAGTGATATATTGGTAAATGATAAACTCTGCTCTGATGGAAAATGCATTTAATAAGGAAAGACAATTAGCTAAACTGATGCAATATAAGAGACCTACCCCTTTTCTCCCTCTAATCTTTACAACTTCATCCTCAATAATATTCCATTTTAATTTCTTCCTTTCCCCTTTACTCAGCTTTTATCATATAGAATACTCTTCATCTTCTTTGTATTTTTTTTTTTCTGCCCTGGACTATTCTTGCCCCTTTTCTGTACTTGGAAAAACACAATGCAATTTTAATTGAAATACCTGTTTTCTCTCTCAAACATTCCTAATTGCAGTGGACTTTACTTGTCATCCCATCTGCTGACTTCTGGATACATTTCATAATATTTCTGTTCCTGAAGCCATCAAATGGTCTTGTAATGATTCATTCATGCTTTTTAGCTCCCCGCTTGAGTGCAAGTATTCGTTGCAGGGATCTTCTATGACACTGCAGATCCTGCCTGGAACAACATCTGGCATGTAGATGTTGTATGAACCTACAAGGTGTGGAGCACAGAGTTGTTCTTCCCACTGCTATCCAGATGTTTGCTACCTCATCCTTGTATAAAAGACTTGAATGACCAAAGCCATGATCTCTAATTATCAGACAGCTTCTGGAGTGACTCCTTCTCCTCATAACTAAGGATCTTTCTTTTCTTCTTTTTGCTTCTTTTTGTCTCTTCTGTCTCTTCAAGTTTGGTTCTGAGTTTTTAAAAAATTAATTTGATATGAAAAAAGAAAAAGATTTTATAGCCATTAGCCAGTAGCTAAAACTCCTCAACCAACTATGGGGTACAGTGGCTTTAAATCTCTAGCTTAAAAAAAAATCATTTATTTAATGTCTTTTTTGGGAAGTATAGGTAGAACATACAGAGTTTCAGATTTGGTATAATTCCTAATGTTTGAGAATTGTAAAAATTTGTAAATGCAGACTGTGGATGTACAATCTTGATCTTTCAGTCAGCGTTGTCATGCAATTGCCAATTTGCCCTAGATTCTGCCTGGGACCTGAGATCTCACTTTGGTGGTGCTAGACATGTAGATATCTCTGAGCTTAGAATAAGTTAATAGGAGCTAAGCCCATATTTCACCCTTATGCAAAAATGGTCACATTTATGTTGGGGGGGGGAAATTTCTTCTTTCTAATTGATCTTGCCCTGAGGTAGGATTATTGGTTTTCTTTGGTGATGCAATAAGCTTCTCAAAGGTCAATCATAGCCTCTAGGGATTTTTGATTAATTTGTAAACAGAATGGGGAGGTCACTGGGTTTGCCAATTATCTGAGGTTTACATTGTATCTCTTGGGACACTGACTTTCCCTCTCATATAGTGAAACTGGCAATACTGCTGAAAGGGGTGCCAATTAAATCTGAGATATGTCATAAAGAGACAGTTTGAGATATGCATGAGCCAAATGTAGAGCTGTTTTTTTCCCCCCTGTCCTTTTATTAAATATCAGTTTCATACTGTAAGGCCAGCCTTTACTGTCTTTTCCTGATAAATACTAAGAATCCTTATCCAGCCATGGTATGTCCTGGGGTTGATAGAGTTCCTATTCTCTTCCTAATGCCTTTTATGTCATCATCTATTCATGAAAACTGGCATTCATAGCAGATCCCTGAGGCAGTGTGAAATTCTTCTTCTCTTTCTATGAATTATATTTCTAAAAGAAAGAATATATTTTAATGGGATTTTGGCAAACAGCTTTGGTTTAAACTTAAGTAGATAGGAGTTACTAACCAAACATAAAAATTATCTGTTTAGTTTGTAATTTAGCAGAATATAGTACCTGCATTTATGTGGCTGTGTAGAGTAGATAGCTGAGAAATATCTAAAGAATTAATAACTGTACAGAAAAGGCCACCCAATTGAGGTTTTACATCATACTTCTTTTCAAAACATATTCCATGTATAAAGTTATATATTTCTTCATGATCAAACACAATACAGAAATACTCCATTGGAAAGAGCATTATTGATTTTTAGAGCAAGCAAGGTTTTTCAAGACAATCTCAGATAAATTTTTCTTATTTAAAGTGAGAAGACAAAACATAGGTGATTCAAGAATAAAGTAATTAAATGCTTTTTTTAAAAAATAAGCAATTGAAGATTTTTTATCTATCTCTCAAAGAGTGAAAATACCTCTGTTTTTAAACACTATAGTTCAGTTTATCTGTTCCACAGTATTAGAGTTGGAGGCTCAGTAACAAAAGAAAACCAAACATCTAACTGCAGGACCCCAGGGTGTTTTCACAGTGAAGTGAAAGGTCTGAGCAGTCACTAAGTCTTAAGTGATATTTTGCCAAAATGTATTTTGATGCCAAAAAGATAATTAAGGTCTAGTTTGTTGTTTTTTTGCTACTGGGTTAAAAATGTACATCAAAATCTAATATATTTAAATGTTCAATTGATAAGGTATAATGTAGAAACCCTAGGAATTCTGCAAGTATGAAATTGGGGATTTAAAAGTAATAGAAATGTGTGAAAATAATAGGTAGAAGGCTCTTATTGTAATCTGCTTATTTTGACATAAAAGCAGTTTATTCAATTTCAGTTATATTAACTCATTGTTCGATGTTTTTATTTCTGTGAATATTTTAACAAAATCAACACATGTGCTTTAAGTTGGTTGGAAATCTTAATCTAGAGATTATATATATTTTATGTATATTTTCACGTATAGGAGAAATATGTTTATATTTTTTTCAAAGACTTTAATCATTCACCTATTTTCTTAAATGAATAGAACTCTAAAACATTTATTTATAAAGTTACCATAAGTGCTTTATATGTTGCTCAATTTAAATTGTCATGTGTCCCACCTTAAAGATGATGGGACTTAACAAGTTTGAGCTATTGAAAGCTATTCTAAAACCACTGATGCAAAATTACTCAAGAAAATTAGGTGAGATGAATAAAGCTAGTGTCCCAGATGGTACTTTATAATAGTACTGAGGATTGAACCCTGGGGAATTTACCCATGAGCCATCTTCCCAGCGCTTTTTTTATTTTTTATTTTCAGACAGAGTCTTGCTAAGTTGCTTAGGGCCTCGCTAAATAGCTGAAGATGGCTTTGAACTTGTGATCTTCCTGCTTCAGCCTTCCAAGTTGCTGGGATTATAGGCATGTGCTATTGTGCTGGCTGTACTAACTTCTAGTTCAGCTAGTAGTATTAATTCAAGCACAACTAGAGCCTTTTATCAAAAATTAATCACAAATACATCCAACATTTGAAAAATATTGTAAATTTCTTTAAAAAAATTTTTCCCCCTGGAGATGGTGGACTGACTGAATGGTCCATTGAATTTAGAGAGCCAAAAATACAATTTGTTTGATTAAATTTGATACAAAGAAAGTCACAGTAGACCTAACTTTGTAGTTTCATTATATTTCTATTGCCTTCAATGGCCCAGTGGTGTTATTTACACAAATTCTTCCATTTTCTTATGTCATTTCATGAAAGGAAAAAATATCTTAAACTACACTTTCAAATATTTATTCTTGTCAAAAGATCAACATACAACTTTAAACATCTTAATTGACTTTATTTAAGATTCTAGAATTGGACAGGCCCTCAGAACTAGAGCAGGTTCAAAGATTTCCAGGGTTGTAAAGTAGTCAGACAACATTTATGGACAGAAAACAGAAGTGACATAAATGACAGCTTAATTGGTTACATTTCAGTGTTTTGCCTAGTTTTGAAAAAGCTGGCTGCCGGTGACTGTGCAGCTCAGCAGCTGTGGTGGACTAAGCCTCAGCTACCTGCAATAGGTTAAGTTGCACATCACACATCACTCAAGGATTCAAGGAGATAGCCTCAGGGCTAAACTTAATTTAATATTCTGATGCTCACTTTTTGAAATGTTTGAATGGGTATATGGCTAACTGCAATTTTAAACAGAAACACATTTATAAGAACTAATTAGTTCATGGCATAAAAATAAGTTAAAAAACATTTACAGAAGATGAAACGCTTCTCTATCCATTAACATATGGTTGTTGTCCATTAATATATGTTGAAAGAATATCATGTGGGCTATTTCTGTTATGTTTTTGCAAATTGATACAAATTAAAGTGTCAGGGAATTGATTACTGACAGCATGCCACATAATGTAAAGTGTGCATGTCCTTCTAGAAATTTAATAATATATCCTCTTATCTTCATTTGGATTAATTTCATCATCTTCTGAGAGAAGGGCTACTTTTTCAAAAGCAATTGGCTGACTAAGTTTATTTAGCATTTCACCTTTTATTTTTAAAATTTTATTAAAACAACTTTTATTGCTGTAGTAATTGTACATCTTTATGGGTAAAAGTCTGATATTTTGGTACATGTACGTTGTATACTGATCAACCCAGGATAGTTAGTTTATCCATCATATCA
>NW_026000242.1:17471566-17488847 GCF_001458135.2 Marmota marmota marmota
TTTTTTTTTGAGACAGGGACTCACTGAGTTGCTTAGGGTTCACTAATTTGCTGAGGCTGACTTTGATCCTCCTGTCTTAGCCTCCTGAGCCATTTGCATTACGGGTGTGCCCCACTGGGCCAGGCTTCAAACATTTATTTTTTTCTTTGTGTTCAGGACATGTAAAATTCTCTTTGGTTATTTTTAAATGTACAATACAACCTTGTTAACTGTAATCACCCAACTGTATAATAGGACATCAGAACTTATTTCTCCTATCTGGCTGTGAGCTCATATTCCTTGACTAATCTCTTCCCATCTCCCCCCTTGCTTCCCTCCCCAGTTTCTGGTAACCACTATTTGAAAAATGGTTGATTCTCTAAAATTATTTAATGGTTGGTTCTCTAAAATTATTTTCTATGTTATCTTAATTTATGAAAGAATTTTAAAATACAGATGTATTGTTGAAACTCAGGGTTATGTACAAATTTCTGACAAAATTTGGATTAGTTCTTCTGTTTGAATAAGAGTAAAACCAAGAAATACTAGAAGTCATTTTGCCTAAAACAATGAG
This sequence comes from Marmota marmota marmota, assembly GCF_001458135.2. Taxonomy (NCBI): domain Eukaryota; kingdom Metazoa; phylum Chordata; class Mammalia; order Rodentia; family Sciuridae; genus Marmota; species Marmota marmota. The sequence goes on from NW_026000242.1 coordinate 17,472,120, forward strand.
GAATTAAATTACATATAATAAAAAATTATGTTCAGAATTGTTTTTAAAGTTTTTTTTGGGGGGGGAGGAGGGAAAGTTATGGGAAAATTAAGAGTGCATTACTTTCTCACAATAGAATAGGTTTGTTCTAATTTATGAGCTGTGTACCCGAGAGGCAGTTAAAGGGACAAGAGACTATTACCATTCTCATTTTTCCTATATAGTCTTGATAGAAACAAAACCTTTTAGAATTCAGCAAAAAGAATAGGCAAGGTAGGCACTCAAATTTTTACATTTCTTCAGGAAAAAAAAAAAAAAAAAAAAGAAAGTCCAGTTCCCTTAGCAGGAGCTCCTTTAAGGCTTATTCAGAGTTTATCCAAAGCACACGAGTGTGCTGATTTTCTTCTTAGAAACCAGCTAAGCCTCTGAAACGGGTCAGTGTGCTTTGGGCACTCAATTGCCTCCTCCAGACTGCATCTTTTAAGCACAGGTGCTAAGTGGAGGGTCTTTCTGAGCCTTACTCGCCCTCTGACAGGAACTTGGCAATGCAGGCAGTTCTTAGAATTGGCTGTTCTGTGGGATCATCATGAGTTATTTACAAAGCTTCAGTTGTTCAGGTCAAACAACTCAAACTCTCAATACAGGGTCGGGAGTGGGAGGGAAAGAGAAGGGGAGTTGGAGCTCAAGTGACTGCATTGCTTAAGAAAGTAGGGGAGAAAGTTTTTCTTGGATTCTATAAATACTACTTAAAAATGTTCACATGTCTTGAATAGCTGCAAGCTTAATAATTTTTTTTTTGGAATCCTTCAGGAATAAACCTCAGTGATATATATAAGCTTATAACTAATATTTCCTAGAAAAACAAATATACAATTGTATATACCTTTCTTCAGTGAAGTGTTTTTGTATTTAGTTGGTGCTTTTTCTTCTATAAAGGGATAATAGGAGGTAAATACTTTGTCAACTTCTCTTATAATGTTCTGGATTCAAGTCTTGAAAAAGCAACACACTTTTTACCATTATTATTATTATTTTTACAAATGCTAGCATATAGTTGAGGAATAAGACATCTAGTTCAGTGCCTTTAAGTATTAAGGAGGAACCTCTGAAACAATTTTGGTTTTGATGTTTTATAATTGAGTACTAAAATTATACTTAGAAATCAGCCTCCCAATTGCTAAGTTTACTATTACAAATCAAATCACATAATGATACAGTAAAACAAAGTCATCAACTCCAAATCATGTTGCCTAGCCATTGTAGATAAATGAGTATGCATTTGTAAAACCACTAGAGGGCATACAGTCACTGCATTTTTGCTGAAGACTTCCACAAACCTTTATCATGATATGCAGGATTGGGGGAAAGCAAATATTATCTATTATCGGACAATATTTTCCTATCACTTAATGCAATGGCAAAGCTCAGTTTTATCTTTTCCTGCCTCCTTTAAAGCAAATAAAAATATTCATTGAAAGCTTGGTTAAAGGATTCTTCCTTTGCAAAGGAGAGTTAAAGATCATCTTTACCATAGTAGATAATGTATTTACTTATAACATCTAGTAGAAAAATTGACCACACACAGTATTTACTTTAATTTTTTATATCAGTGCTTTGCCAGTTTGTGTTGCTGTTTTTCATGAAGCTGATTCTCTAAAGGATAAAAGGCCTACATTTTAAAATTTTGTAATATTTTCATAGCTGTAATCTTCAAAATTATTATTTCTTAAAAAGAAAGCCAAGAAGGAGCTCATGATGATTCACTGAGGGTACTTCTATTATTAAGAGTTAAAAACTGAGTAGAAATAGTGATCCTAAGTTCACGAGACCTAAGAACCAAAATGGACTTTGGTGATCAAGGACTATGATTTGGTCCCAGGGAAAAATCATGCAAAACTCACACTCTAAAATTCGATGGTTGGGAGAAGATATTATTTGAGACAAATTGGGCAAAGGTTGCCATTACAAGAATAATAAGATAATAGGACTTACCTGTTCTAATATATTTTGAAGTCTCTCTATCTCACAGTCTATCACAAATTTCTTCTCTTGTCTTCTGTCAAGTTCTTCTAGAAGTTGTCTGTAGCTGACGTCATTAAAATTTTCCACACATATAGCGCTGACATGCCAACCATTTTGTCCTGCTTTTTCCATTATAGCTTGAAGTATTGAGTATCCTATTGGGCAGGAAAAAGAGTTACTAAAAACCTGTTTATACTCTTTTTTAATGACATATGCAGGCAGTGAGTCTCCATCAATATTTTTAAGCTCCAAAATATACACTGATTGCTTAGAAACTTAAAAATCTGAGTGGCTGTTTCAGAATCATTTGATCTTACTTTCTGTATTCAGGGCAAAAAAAAATCTTGTAAGCTATTGATTGAATGAAGTAGCAACACCATTTCTTGTAAAAGCTCACAAAACTGCTCTATTGGAGAATATTCCATTGGTCTAGACACATTTTCGATGAGAAAACTAAAAACCAAGTCTACCATCACTTGTAGTCAATATCAATTTCATAAATGCTTTTTGTTTTTTTGCTCACTAGACAGAATTCATTTTGAAGAAATGTTTTGACTTCCCATTGGAGCAAAGTAGTAACAGCTTCGGTTCCACCATGGCAGAGAAGACGTAAAAGAAACAGTACAATGGTATTCATAGGAGAGCCATTACCAGCAGAGCCTCGTTTGATGATATGGACAGATTTATACTGCAAAGGCTTTATGTATTAAGCTTGTCCTCTCTTTACAGGAGTGATGTAGATTGGGAGTGAGTTGAATAATCACTTGGTAAGGGACTGGGTACTCATAAGACAACAGAAGAGACAGGCATTCAAATAAACAAATGCAACTTAGTTTTTAAAAGTGCAGTGATAGAGTACTCAGGATAAAGTGTTGACCAAAGGGAAGGCTAGGCTATGTCTGCCTGGGCTAGGTTATGTCTGCCTGGGACAAAAACAAACAAACAAATAAACAAACAAACAAATAAAAACCCACAAAGGAGAAACCACTTGCATTGGTTTTGAGGGCTGAAAAGTGCTGGAGGTGAAGGTATTTTTTATGTGAAGACAGGAAGGTAGAACCACCACACAGATCTACCTGTGGGGAAGGAAAAACACCTGGTACAAGCATCTGGTTAAGGGAGGAATTATAAATTTATAATCATAGTACTGGAGTTATATCTTCATACTGCTTTCTCTAGCTCTCAGTTTTGAATTGTAATATTAGTGAAGAGAAAAGATCCTTCAAACCTATAAATACCCTTAAACATGGATTGGTTAGGATCACAGACTTTAGTAATTTTTTCACTTTACAGCTTAGCATAAACAAAACATTCTAATCCTCTTTAAGAAAATCCAACACTTATTTGAGCTCATGCTATATCACTTGCCTATAATTTCTCCCTCCCTAAATTCTGGAGTTAGGATAGGGAGCTGGTGGTGGTAAAAGTGAAATGAATACACAGTGCTTGCAGGATAAGAGCACATTTTTTTTTTTTTTTGGCTTTCTGATTATATGTGAGTCAGATTCAGAGACTTTGATTTTGAGTTATGTTTTCCACATGTCAGAGTTTCAAACATTACGATGCTCAGGTAATATCAACAGATGGAACTGATGATGAGATCATATTTGAAATATAAATTACCTGATATCCTGCCAAATGAAATACTGCAGCAGTCAGGATTCATTTTTAGCTAAATGAAAAAAAAATCCCCAAAGAAGATAAAAGGGGGCATATTAATTACTCTGTTATTATTCTGGTGTATCTGTTGCTTTGCTTAGTCTTTCCTTTCGTAATGCAGGCCAGTAATTACCTTTTGAAATCTTCCCTAGCCCTCCCCACCTCTGTACCTTCCTGGAAACTTGGGACTCTTTATCAAAATTCCTATTCAATACATATGTAACATGATGGTATGCAGCCTTTCTTAATGCACATTTTCAGACCTCATTTCTTCTGTTGCTGGGAATTGCTCTCTGATGGAAATGAAGGCAACATTTCTTCTTTCTACTAACGTTTTGACACCTATGAATGTGTTCTTTGACTTCAAAGTAATACTTTAAAAAAATGCCTATTGACATTTTCCCCCTTTTCTCCTTTGACTTATTGTCATACAAAAATAATTCTAATATTTTTTTGTTTGCTTGATTGTTTTAGAAATGATAAAGATGGGCCACACACAGAGAAATAGTTTTTCTACTCCCTGTGATCAATCCACATCTTAGCTTAGTTCTCCAGACATTGCTGCTATTTTTCGGCCTCGTGTGGCTGTCAGGACTCATGTCGGTACTAGGCATCCTTGTTGTTATTCTACTGCTGATGTGACTTGTGCAGGATGCAGAGACACACACCTTCTGAACAAAATTTACATGTTTCTACACAGAATAATGAAAAGATTTACAATAATAAATCCATAATTCAAGTTTAGCATTTTATTATCTAATTGATTGGATTTAGAAATGATGCTAGACTTGAAATAAGAAAAAAAACCCTCGGACACAATCTTTGTTAAATGTCAAAGAAAGTTGGCCACCTAAAAAGCCCCATTAATCAAAGTCAGAAATGAATGGCATCTTTTCAATGTGGTGCAAAGGACACACAGCTACAGTTTCAGAGCCCTAGCTGAAAACTTACATTCTTTTATAAGCTATGTTTGATTTTAACATGCTCTCATATTATTCATTGCTGCTCAGATGTGTGTGTGTCTTATTTATTTGCCAAGATAGCTGGGAATAAATTGTAACTAGGAGAAAATACTGCTGTTGAATCTATGATTATGTAACTTAGTTGTTATATAAACTAGAAAGTCACATGTCAGGTCATACTATTTCTACATCTGGCTATAATTTATACCTTCTAGCTATTAAAAATGTGTAATATAATATATTGTGGTCAAAATATGAAGGCTGCAGATTTAGGTGAATTTCAAATGGTTGAAAGGAGATTTTCTACTGTAAAGAATATTTTAAATCTTGCTTCTCCTTAAAAAGCTGTTTTAACACTTTAATGTGTACTATTTACTGAAGACCTAAACCATCCACAATTTTATAAGGTATATCTAGATAAACAAAGATGTGATTCTTGTCTAGCAAAACTGATAGTTAGGTAACTAACCATTAAGCAAAATATACAGAATTATATAAATAACTTCAAAGGAATAAAAAAAAATTAGAATAATAGGGAGAGCATGCCATAGACATGATCACATTATCAGATTACAATAAGTACCCAAAGCCTTTTGCATAGGCATCAGAGAATACTATCAACTGCACATAAAATATTCTAAAATGTTATCATACATATAATTATATGCACAATTTTTTTGAAATAAAATGACAGTGGGGTAAGAAGTCTTAAGCTACTGCATTCTTACACATCAACAATTTTTATATCATCCACAGATAATGACCTATTTTGGATGAGTAGCATCTCAGAGTTGCTGCTAACCACACAAATTCAGTTTATTTATTTGATATTCTTTTGCAAGAGTTATTTGATGCAATTGTCTGTACACAGAGCAGCAGGAAGAGAAGCCGGAGATATTTATGCCAGGGAGGAAATAATTTTTAAAGGACAGGAATCGTCCATATGCCATAAAAATTTTCACTTTGGAGAGGACAGAAAAGTGGCTGTTGTATTTTCAGTGAGAAGGACATTGACATATTCAACATGATCAGGCAATGAAATGCTGGATATAGAAATCATATTTCAGATGGGTGAGACATTGAGGAGAAAACAGGAAGAGCTGACAATATAGAAATTTTCAAGGAATATAGTCAGGATAACAAAGTCATTAGATGAAGCATATGTCATTTTGATGAAGATGAGATAGAGAAACATCTAGGTTATGGGAACTAGTTTGGGAAGGAGAGACCTAAATGTGCCATAGGGTGTCACTTAATCTGAAAAGGAGAAGTAATAAAGGGAGATAGCAGCAGTTTGTACCTATTCACATTAGAGCCACCCTCATTGGTCTTACCATTTGCTCTATAGGCACCTGATACTTCATCATCACTTGATTAATACAATCATGTAGCTAGTATTCTCATCTATCTGCCACAGACTCAAAACTCACTTTATCTGGTCTAGTGGACTTCAGGAGAAAGGTGTGTGTATGTTTGGAAATCTACTTCATGTTGCATATTGACTTGAGCGTAGGAGAGGAATAAAATTCTTCAATCCTCAGTGCATTTAATGTCACCAGACTGGAATTATAGAGCAGATTTAGTGACCATTTAGTTTGGACTCCAGCCAAAGCAACTTAGTCCTGAAATAATGTGTTCAAAGGCCACAGTCTGAACCTCAAGTTCTCAGTACACAGAAGGGGTAACCAACATTGTAGCTTGGTTAAAATTATCTGCAGCTGTGACTATGGCATTTACTTATGCCACAGTTCAAGAAGGGCATAATGAAATAAGCAATGATTTTCTTACTTACACACCTAGAAGCTATCTATGTAAACATGAGATAAGATGGAATTTTTTTTTTTTTGCTGCAAATGCAAAAATGGTAAAAAGAATAAATCTATCTTCAGAGATGGATAGAAAATGACTATTTTCAAACATGGTCATTTTAGGTCCTATATTTTCCCCAAGTGTTTTTTAAAATATTTTTTTAGTTGTAGATGGACACAAAACCTTTATTTAATTTCTTTATTTTTATGTGGTGCGGAGAATTGAATCTAGTGCCTCACATGTGCTAGGCAAGAGCTCTATCACTGAGCTACAAGCCCAGCCCCTCTTGTATTTTTTGACAAAAAGATTTATTGTCTTGTGACCCTTATATTACAGTGCTCCTACCTAGTTCAGATGACACTTTATGAAGGAATTTGACAGATTAAAATTTTAAAGCATTATAGTAGAGTTTATTTTTTTTAAACTATCAAATCTCTCTTTATCCAAGACAATGGGATTTCATCCTTCACCATGTAAACAGTCACAATAAATGCATTTTCTTAACTCTTGTTCAGCTGGATATGGCTCTGTGACTGAGCTTTGGCCGACAGTTTTCTGTAGAAGCTTCAGGAAATTATCCTCCAAAGAGCATATAAGTATGCTTTATATCTTGTCTATTTGACCCTTCCTTCACCTTGCTGCCTAAATGGGAATTTCTGCCATTTGGTCATGGACTGTGAATGACAGAATGACCACACAGAAGGACCCTGGGTCTCTGGTGGACTACTCCTTCCTGGTCACCCATCCATATTTTCATATGACAGAAATAAATATATTATCTTGTTTTATCTGTTAATATGGCTTAAGCAAAGTTTTCTGTCAGTTACAATTGAACCTAATCTTGATTAATACAATCATGTAGCTAGTATTCTCATCTATTTGCCACAGACTCAAAGCACTAATCATCTCCTCCAAAGAATGCCCAATTTTCTCTTGTTTATCTTGACATGTTCCCAAACTGGGCCACTGGGAAACTCTTATTTCAATATTACAAATGGTTGACTCCCTTGATTCATATGTCCACTCATTTGCATAGCAACTGTATTGATTTCTGTAAACAGAAACTCTAATTATGGCATTTATTTACATAAATCCTTCAATGTTTTCATATTATTTTTATGATCCATACCAACAGCTGGTCATGCTTGTCCCCTACCTCTCTCTCCATGCTCATACTGGATCACTATCTTCCTTTCTCTCTCTAGCACTGGCCTTCTAGAGGAACCAGAAGGCACCACACAGTCTCAACCCAGGGTCTTTACATATACTAGTGCTCCCTTTGAAGGACGACTTCCTTCCTCTTTTGCCTTCTATTTATCCTTAAGATATCATCTAAAACATCACATACTCCCTGACTAAAACACTTTCCACTGAAATAAACTCTCATAGCTTTCTGCACATTTTTTCAAAGATTTTTATTATAGTTTCTAATTATACATTTAAATGATGATCAGATGGGAGTCTTGTTTCTCTTACTATGCCATAGTTTCCATGAAAGTAGAAACTATTTCTGTCCAGTACTTTTCCTGGTAGCTACTCAGCAAAGTGATGTTTGGATGCATGAGTAAAGTAATGGCCAGCCTGGCATGGTGGGCATACCTGTAATCCCAGTGGCTCTGGAAGCTGAGGCAGAAGGATCTCAAGTTCAAAGCCAGCCTCAGCAACTTAGCAAGACCCTGTCTCAAAATAAAAAATTCAAAAAAAAAAAAAAAAAAAGGGTAGGGACAGGGGATGATAGCTCAGTGGTTTAGCACCCTTGGGTTCATCCCCAGAACCTTCCCAAAAAAAAAAAAAAAGTAGCAGCCAGTTCATAAACAGAATCAGGGTATCAAAAGGCTCAGAGCTGAGAGGGAGCATGGCAGGTCACATGCAGGACCTAACTACTTCATTTTATCTTCTGTGTTTAAAAGGACAAGGAGTGTATGTGGCATGTGAAAAAACTTCTAAGGCTGGAGAGATAAACAGACAAGTGACAAATCAGAAAAACCTTTTGTATAATCTTAAAGAATTTGGTCTTTGATTCTCAAGGACTTAAGAAGAGATCCACAGTACAGAATGTGTCTTAGAGGGATACTTGTAGCTGAAGTGAGGAAAATGTGATATATGTGGGTGACGCAGAAAAAGAAAAGTCACTTAAAAGACCTTACTGCAATAAGAGAGATGGAAAGTAATCAGAGTGAGATTTGGGATCATGTAGAGATAGATTCTGGATTAAAAGGGAAGAATAAATCAACCTGGTGATAAATGAAACATAAGACAAAAAGAAAAGGATTTTGAATGCCACACTATGTTCTGGTGTTCATTCTACATTCTACTTTTTATTTTCAGAGGGAAGTCAGGTCTTTCAGGGGATATAGCTTAGTATTAGAGCACTTGCCTCATATACAGGAAATAAAAAAAAAAGAAAAGAAAGAGATGGAACTCAGATCTTTTTGGATCTCCAGAAGGAACGCCTATTTTTCTATATGAATTTCAAGTGTCAATTAACTTCTGATGAAAAAAATTTTACAGCCACCTCTCTTTTCACCCAAAGCAGTATGATAAATTTTGATACAAGTTGGAGACACTCATTTTTCTCTCTTGCTACAGGAATCAATTATTCCAGAGGTTTGAGTATTCTCTACAAATGCATTAAATCTCTTCAAGTTTGCCTCCAACACATTTTTTAAAAAAATTTTGTCTCATTTCCTGTGGGCCTTTACCAAAATCTTTTTGTAATATAAGCCAAAGTTTTAAAAATAAGCCATTCTTGGAGACTGATTTTCTACTTACAATAAATATTAAACATAATTTCTATATAATTACTGTTTTGCTTATAAAGTGAGATTTTAGCTGGGTATAGTGGTGCATGCCTATAATTGCAACTACTCTGGGGACTGAGGCAGAGGGATCTCAAGTCAGCCTGGACAACTTAGTGAGAACTTGTCTCATGTAAAAACAAAAGAGGTCTGAGGTTGTAGCTTAGTTGTAGAGCACTTGGCTAAAATATATGAAGCCCTGGGTTCAATCCCCAGTAATATACACACAAAAAGTGAGATTTTTATCTGTTTTCATATCACAGAATGTAAATTCACAATTCTAATTTTATTAATTTTTATATTACACTATACAAAATTTACAACTGAAACTTTCATAAAAACACAGCCATTGTATTCTCAAAAGGGAAGTAAAACATACGTTTGTGAATTGTCAAGAATCTGATGCCTTTGTCTTCTGTTAAGCATTTAAAATCCTTAAGACAAAAATCTTCAATGTTTAACTTATTCAATATCCAGTACTTGAGGGGAAAAAAAAGTGTTAAGAGGGAAAAGAGGGTCAGAAGTGACTTCACAGAGGAAGAATGCTCTGGACTACCAAGTGGTCCTTAGAGAATGAGGAGGGTCTACTGAATGGAGATGGTGAGGAAGAAAGAGCCACTAAACCACAAGGCCCATCCACAGATGCAGGAGGCTTGGGGAGCCCACAGTGCACATGAACAGTGGCTAGTTACTAGATTAGCTTGCCTGAGTAGAGGATTTACAAATGACATTCTGACCTAGTAGTGTTTAATAATATAATCAGAAGATCTTATCACAGCCCTATGAAGTAAGAATCATCCTGCCCTACGAAAAGGTTTACATGATTTCTATGAAATCATAACCCCACTAAGTGGCCAAGCTGTAAACTGAACTCAAGACTTCAATTCTCAAGTTGAAGGAGTTTTCATCACAGTTTCTCCTGCAGATGATGAAATTAACAAGGAAAGGTGAGGCCATTTTGTGAAGGCCATTAAATAGCAGACAACATCAATTCTTCTTTCTCTCACAGTCCCAGCCCATATCATATCATATGCTGTCAGTGCTACTTTAAAAATATACCAAGAATTTCTCCTTACCTGAGCCACCTCCACCTTAGCCCAAGTTTTTGGACAGGATTATTTCTAAGTAGCTGCATGGGTTTCTGGCTCAGACTTTGTTCTATTCTGTCAGTGCAGAAGCCAGCTTTGAGAATCAAACTTTTTAAGTAAGCCAATTCATACTACTAAAGGTCAAAACCCTCCAACTGCTTCTGTACACCAGCCTGCAAGACTCCAGAGCTCTGGCCTCCTGTAGGCTATCTCATGCTCAAACATCATGCTCAAACTGACCCCAAGTTTTGCCTTGGAGCGCTGTCCCCAAAGGTGGAGGTTCACTATTTCACTTCCTTTAGGTCCTTATCCAAATGCTGTCTTTTAAGTGAGGCCATCCCAGGTTACTTGATCTAAAATTTCAGCTCCCTCATCCTGGATCTCCTATCCTGCTTCTCTGCTTTACTTTCTCCAAGGCATTTGCCGCTATCTAGTGTACTCTTCATTTTCTTCACTCATCTTGTTTACTTTCTGTTTCTTCCACAGAATGTAAGCTTATGAAGTCAGGACTTTTGTTTTGTTCACTCTGCCTTTCAGTGCCTGGCATTTAAAAGGCATACAATAAACAATTTTAAAAAAATAATTAAATACTGTAAGTTAGAAATTCTTCCATTGATAGTAATAAAATATTGAAGCTTTGGAGGAAGGAAGAGACAGATTTTTAAATCTGCTTTTATCATGTTAGCTAGATATAGTGAAAATGATGGATGAGTGGAAAGAAGGAAGAAAAGGAATCCAAATGGGAGTTGACTAAAATTAACACAGGTATAATTCAATGACTCCTCTCGTCTAGCCTGATTCTGGGGGGCGTGGGATGGGAAGAAAGGAGACTGTCAGTTGCTTGTTTTATTCTAAATTATATTCTTGTTCTCTCATTCTGTACTTATCCATATATGATGAGGCCAATTTTTCTTACATCAACTGAAGCCATATGAAATTGCTATTTCTTCTGATCAAAAATAGTGAAATATCAGCAATATCTTATTGTTTGACCTAGAGATATCTTTTAAATTAATAATAAATAACACTCAGTGTTGTGAAAATACCTAAAAACTACTTAATTTGCAGTTTACACATTAAATCCTAAAAGAAGTAGGAAAATATAAAAATTCCCAAACCTAGGAATAGGGAGGTCATGAGTTGTAGGACCCAGGAGTACTATATGGGATATCTCAAGTTTTTCCCAAATATTACTCCAGTATTTATTATTCAATATTTATAACAAACATCCTGAGTCATTAATGAAAGTTAAAATAAACTTCAAAAATTTCAGAATTAAAGTAAGTTTGAAATACATTTTAAAGAGCTCCATTCTTGATTCCTTCGAAAGCTTGAAATGGCACCACTATTTGACCCAGCTATCCCTCTCCTCCATCTATACCCAAAGGACTTAAAAGCAGCATATACAGTGACACAGCCACATTAATGTTTATAGCAGCACAATTCACAATAGCTAAACTGTGGAACCAACCTAGATGTCCCTCAGTAGATGAATGGATAAAGAAAATGTGGTATATAAACACAATGGAATATTAGTCAGCAATAAAAGATAATAAAATCACGGCATTTGCAGTTAAATGGGTGGAGTTGGAGAATATAATGCAAAGTGAAGTTAGCCAATCATAAAAAAAATGCTGAATGTTTTCTTTGATATAAGGATGCTGATTCATGATGAGGTTGGCTCAGGGAGCATTGGAGGAATAGATGAACACTAGATAGGGCAAAGAGTTGGGAGGGGAAATGGGGATAAAAAAGATGGTGGCATGAGGTCGATATCATTACTCTAAAAACATGTATGAAGACACGAATGGTGCGAATATACTTTGCATACAACCAGACACATGAAAAATTGTGCTCTATATGTGTAATATGAATTTTAATGCACTCTGCTGTCATATATAACAATTTAGAATAGAAAAAGAAAAAAAAATAGCTCCATTCTAAATGATTAAAAACAGAAATACTTTTGGCTTATAAAAACAAAAATGGAAACAATCAGGCATGGTGGCACAAGCCTGTATTCCTAGTGACTTGGGAGGCTGAGTCAGAGGGATGGCAAGTTCTAGGCCGGCCTTGGCTACTTAGTGAAACTCTGTCTCAAAAATAAACAAACAAACAAGCAAATAAATAAATAAATAAAAAGGGTTGGGATGTATCTCAGTGTTAAAGCACTCCTGGATTCAATCTCCACTGCTCCAAAATACAAAACTAAAAACAAAATAAAATGATTAACTCTGAAATATTGGCTCATTGGTTGAGCAAGATAACCAATACTACATATAATTCTGGTTTTTAAAAGGTCAATTAATTTATTCTACCTATGCTGAAGTTTGAGTCCAATAGATCTCATTAATTAATCATGAAAACAATCACTAGCAACAAAACACAGACATGTTACACAACATATTAAATATCAGTTTGTTATATTCACATGCCAAGCTGTGTACTGTAAATAATATTAATTTGCATCTGGCTTTTATACACAGAGCCAAAACCATTCATTTTGGTTGATTTGAAAGTGATGTTTTAAAATGTTACTTTTGTCTTTTCTTCAGCACAGGAGTAGCAGTACATAATTTTCTTGTGAAGATTCTGGTGAAAGGATTTGCATACAATTATCGAGACAATTTCTGCTCCTAGCAGGAACAAACACAGGATGAAGTAAGTATTCACAATATGATTAGCCTAATTTTCATATCCCACCGAGGCTAGCTCAATTCCAAGAAGTAATTGTAAGCTCCTGTCAGTGACTGAGAGTGAATACATTTGATTACTCACTATTAAATGTCTTTAGTGGGGAAATGGCCCTGAGCTGATCATCTAAACTCAGAGTGACTTCTTGAACGGCATGCCAGGCAACAAATGGTGGGTTCCTTGGCAGACTTAGTTATCTTCAACCATGAAAGCTGAGTTTCTTATTTTCACTCTGGTTCTAAGGCAGGTTATTTGAATTCCTTAACTTTCTACTGTTGCTTTCTATGTAACAAAGATGATTAATGTTGGGTTTTTGTCAGTCATGATGTTTTTCATATTTATAATTCTGGACAATCATGGTGTATACTCAATATCCCACACTTCCCTCAAAAAGAAAAACAGAAACCTATCTCTTACTCTTGGTTCCTTATTTGGTTATTAGATACTCAGCCTCTTTATTCAGAAACACAAGAGATAGTCTCAAACTTGTCCCTCTTCTCACCTTTATGGAAACCAGTCCTGCTCTTTCTTCCTAAACTTGATATTTAAGACATTTTGTGACAATTACCTACTTGTTTATTCTTTCATTTTCATTCACTGCTTGTTTACCAAGTGCTGACTGTATGCAAGTCCACTGATCCAGATGTTGTAGATACACAAATAAGCAAAGTACTAAGAGGAATCCTCTTTACAATGTCTATGCTGAGACACACAATTAAAAATACTAAATACATAAATGCATTTATAATATAATGACAAGAGGTGATAAGTGCTATGAAGAAAGGGTTGTAGGAGAGATGCTTATCTTCCCAAACCAAGTTCTCTCATATCAAAAAGTATAGTTCTCTGAATAAACCAGATTCACTGCTGTCTCAATGCTTTGTGAGGGCTGCTACCTGTGCTAAAATGCCTGCTTTCCCCACACTCTCTGGCAACTTCCAACCTTTCCTTCAGCTTCAGCTTCAGACCATTTTAGAAGACTCCCTTGACGTGTTCTATGTTGAGCCCTTTTTCTTTATAGTTCCCTAGCTAACTGTCTGAATGGTAATCACAGTTCATGCTACCTTGAAAATATTTATTTATTTATTTATTAAATAAGTAAATCCTATATGGTATTTTTGAAAGTACTAAATACAGTACTTGAGCCAGTCACTGATCTCAAGGATGTTCAATTACACAAAGTGTTAATTGCTGGTTTGCCTATTTAGCTCCCTTAAAGTCTAAGACTACTTTATTCATTTTTGTTTTCCTAGTTTTTTTCTAAATATGAAGAATGTATCAATCAGAGTTAATCAAAGGAGACAAGTAAAACTCCTGCCTTTAAAAAATGCCCCCCCCCCCATTTGATCAAGTCTAATAATTATAAAGATAATAACAATAACACTTATGGAGGGCCTGCCTAATCCAGGAATATTGAATTAAGTGCTTTGTGGGAATAGTGTTAGTTTTATTATCTTCATTTTATCTAAAAGAAACTGGTGATAGAGAACTTAAGTTTTTGGCCAAGATCACTTAGCTTAATTGGTAGAGACTCATTCTGTCTGACATTAGAGCCTGCTTTTTATTCTTCTCTGAGATATGCTCTGTAATACAACGAAAACTTAATTCCATTCCGTTTGGGTTAATTTTATTCTCCTATTAAGAATTCATTTTTGGCCAAGAAATATCCCTGACCACAAAGCACTTCTAGGTTCTGTGGGTATTTTCAAGGAGTGCTGTGGCTTCTGCTTTTCACATTGGGAATGTGCTTGCTTTTTTCCTCCAAGCTCCCAGGGAACTGATAGCCCCTCCTGACAGCCTCTGCCAGATCTGGCCTCAGTGTTACAACTGCTACCAAGATTATAGTAACAAATACAGTTTCTTTTTCAGAGTAGATAGTTGATACAGACCTGTGGTCCAGTTTGGTTAATGATGTGGCCCCTGGCACTGCTAAGGACACAACAGCAACTGCCCTCACTCTGCAGGACATCAAACATAAATCTAGAATTAGGTCAACTTTAGTCAAAAGCTTTTGAATCATTACTTAGATCCATCTATATGCTTGCCCAAGTTCTTCCCTTCTAGAAACAGTCACTAAGACTGGAAGTCACTAAGACTGGGAGTATTTCACAAATTAAATCTGAATCACAGTGTGAAATGACTTGTTGATGCCAGGATTAATGTAGGCAAGTTTTCTGAATAGGTATTAATACAGCAAATGAAAAATGTATTTCTAATTAGGATGAAGTTTTCCTGAAAGTTGTATTATATATTATAATGGATATAGAAATGTTTGTCTATAATTTATAATTTTAACAAATTTGGAGCCAAGTTGGTATTATCAACATGACATATGAGATCAAACTATTTTTAATCAATTATTTAATGTCAGTAAGTCATGATGTCACTCCCTCTTTTGCTTTCTGAATTGATCTGTACTGTTACCACTGACATCTTGGTTGAAACTTAATAAGGTTTTCACTCATTCTGATGAAACAAGGAGGCCCTATCGAATTAGTTGTGCTATTGAGTTTGATTTTATATAGATTTGGGAAAACATTGCTGTGATTTTTTTCTAAAACTGGAGAATTTAGGAAGGCAGTATGATATACAGAACATATAGAAATTATTAAGCAATTTATTAGGCTTGGTTCTTTTCAGAAATTTTGTTTTAAAAAATCCTGAGAACCATAAATTTGAGTGGGACATTTTAGGGTTGTTTTTTTAGGGCTAATTATAAAGTTTGATATTTCAGTGCCTATGATAAATCTTTGGTAACCAAGTTTGCAGGAGGGAAGGGATTGACATTGCTGTATGAAGTTCTATGCTTCTAAGTTTATATAGCTTGTCTCATGTGGGACTCGTATGCTGGTTCTGACTCATTCCATCCACTGCCTGTCAGTGAAGTCTGCTTTGGCTGTGCTGTTGCTGCCAATCTGCTTAAACAGGTAGTGCAGCAGCACTGCCAAATTAACTACTTCAAGCGATGCCTCTGGAAATTTATCTTTAAGCTAGTGGGAAGGTAGGACCACCTTAAAAGGTTGTAATGATTAAACATAACATTTTAGGAAAGAGTGAAGTCAGTGTATTTTTCCCCATGATCCCTTTCCTACCAGGTTCATGTGGGACCTAGTACATCACATAAATACTGGCCATCCTCTTTGTTATTCAGTGTTCTCTATAAAACCAGTCGTCCCCTGCCTTGTCCATGCAAGGCTCTGTGCTGTTGCTCCCTCTGGGATAAGGGCACCACCCCTTTCCTTATTGGTGTTCCTAAACCCTGTCTGCACCTTAAGTAGTTCCATTATTAAGCATTTCCTGATCACCCCATTAGTGCATACCATTGGTTTCCCAACAGCATAGCAACTAATTGAATTAACTTTAGTGTAAAGCAGTAAATTTGATAGAAGGAATATATAGGTATGATTTTTCCATCTATCTCTTCTTGTTTTAATGTAATTTCCAAGAACTGTATGAGACAGTTTGTAACTTTTATTATGTTTTCACATCTTTCAGGAGATAAAAAAGGACAATGCTCAAGACTTATATTCTGAGGTATCACTCCTTTCAAATAAACTACATTTTAATACTGTGTCAAGTATTAAGAATGCATACACATATTGAGTCATATTATATATACAGATATATATATATATATATATATATATATATATATATATATATATAAAACAATATATATGTATACATTGAATATATACAATCTTCAATAAAATATAT
>NW_026000242.1:17488872-17536373 GCF_001458135.2 Marmota marmota marmota
TTTTTAAAATAAGGTGAGCTGGGTTTGTGGCTCAGAGGTAGAGCGTTTGCCATGCATGCATGAGGCACTGGGTTCGATACTCAGCACCACATAAAAATAAAATAAAGGTATGTGTTCACCTACAGCTAAAAAATATATTAAAAAATAAGGCAAACAATAGTTTATAATTACAGAGTTTTAAAAAAGCTACGTTTCAACCCTCTTTATTTTGGGGTTATACCTTAATTATCTTGCATTCCCTTAAAATTTAGACAAAGGAAAGAAAATGTTTTCCATTGTGATCATTATATGTTGTTTTTATGAAGTAGATGTGCTAGAATAAAAAGGCTTTTGCTATCCAATTGCTGCCACAAATGATAGCTTACCTGACACAAACATGTCAAAATTAAAATTATTATTTTTGGTAGACATTATTCAAAATTAAATTGGTTAATTCTACAAACCCCTATCCAGCAAGTCTACTAATTAAATTACATGGAGTATATAGTCCAGTTTACTCAGCTGGCAGACACCTCAGATCTTTACAAGGTCTCTACTGAGATGAGATATTTAATAGAGGCATTTATAGGGGATTGTCAGTGGTTCAAGGATCAATTTTAATATCTATTCAGTACAGTTTTCCCAAATCTAAATATCTCTTCATTAGGATATGAAATTATAGGGTCACAATCAAAAAAATATATAAATGTTTGACCTGCCAGATCCAAAATTTCCTTGTGGGGAAAATGCTGGCTTTGTTGACAAGTAGCTTTCCACTGGGGAAGGGCGTTCCTTTTCTGTATGCTTTTAAGCCTGCAAAATAAAACGTCCTACCTTGCCACCTCATCATCTTTTTCTCAAAACATTTGATGCTGACTCAGTAAGTAGCAACAACAATAACAAAAAACCAGTGTTTTAGGCTCTCCTTAAGCATACTCTTGAATTATCTGTTATTTTGGTATCAAATGCTGATAGAGGAAAAAAAAAAAAGATTAGTTATGGACTGTTCCCTCTTCAGTAGTTTTTTTATTTTACATACAGCCTATATCCAAGTGAGTTATTGGATGGTATCTGGTCAGCCCCCACTGCACACATGGGTCAACAAGGTAAACAGTAATGTTATAACTTCAATTTTTATTGAAGGTCTTGGCAGTTAGTAGCAGTATGTAGATAATTTCTGATTTGTTGTAAACCTCTTTAAAGAAAATATTTGTACTCAATGTCCTTAAAGAAAGGTTTCATATTTAACCTTATTTTAAGACTTTCATCATCAGGGTGATCCTTGGAAAATTGGCATACTCAACATGTGTGTGTGTGTGTGTGTGTGTTAATATGAATTAAACAATAAGTAATTTTCCACTTTCCCTACTGATTATCAAGAAGTTCAGAGCAAATGTTATATTTAATCATTGCAATTGTTTTAGCTTTTATGTTTGCAAGTAAGTTTTTCATTCTTCATGACATTGGCTCCTAATTATTTATAAATACTAGGCACATGTGAAAATGTGTATGTGTGTGATAGTCATATATATATATATATATATATACACACACACACACACACACACACATATTGCATATTTACATGTGTCTATTGAACATATATAAAAACATATATATATATGTACATTACATAATATATATTATGTATCTATGCATTCTTTACATTATAAAACCAGCACCCACCTTTTTTGTAGAAACAAGATATAAATACATATGAAAATACTTTCTGAAGTTATTATAGTCAATACTTCACATCTTCCAAATTATAGGTAATTGTCAAAATAACTTATATATAATGGAAATTAGAAAATCAGTAATTTAAAAGTGGACTTTCTTTTCAAAAATCTAAATCCAAGTCTTGTAATTTTTAGAATAAAGAAATATTATATATGTACCAAAGGAAATAGTATATATAGATTTCCAATGTTTAAATGTTGAGTCAGAAGCCTATTCTTACCATTAATTTTACAGATAAACAACATAAATAGTTCTTGATCAATTATTTGTCATTTTTGCTTGACAAAATGTGTTTCTCTATAGTTCGATTTTCTTAATTTTCTCAAAATAACTGTATAGTATAGGTATTTTTATCCACATTTAATTTCAGATGAAGAAACTGGACTAGCAAATCTAATGGCAGATTGTATTTTCCAAGAGAGCTACAACAAAATCTCCTTTCTGACATGCTTCTCCTACCCTGCAACCCTGACCCTCCAAAATGTGAGAGTCAAGATTCACCTCCTCTTGAAACAAGGCAGGCCACTGACCATCAAGGAGGTGATGATACATGGCTTCCCAGATTGATCATGAGAAGCCAGTATTGTTTCTGCCTGGTTCTCTTGAGAAGGCTACTTTCAGAGTGCCAAACAGTCAGAGAAAAGGCTATCTTCATGTGTTAACAGCTAACAATCCCAGATGAAGCTTCAGGTGACAAGTGACAGCCATGATCAACCACCATACAAGAGTGAGAGATCTTTGAGGCCACCCAGTTCCAATGACCATCTGACTGAAATTTCATGAGAGATTCCTGAGTGAGAATCACCTGGTTAAGCCCAGTCACCCCTACAACCATGTGAGATACTAATAAAATGCTGATTGTTGTTTCAAGTCATTAAATTGGAAAGATTTTCCTACAGTAATAGATTACCAGAAGACTGACCAAATTCACAAACTGGGAGGCAGATCTTGGACATAGACCTTGCCAGTCCTACTTCATCATCTACACTTTCTAATACACCACTCTACCTCTTATTTACCATCATTTATAAACTGTAGAGAAACTCAGGTTTCTGTGTATGGATGCATGGAGCATTGTGTGTGTGTGTTTGTGCACATGGGTGTATGTGCACTAGAAGTAGCCGTATTAGCAGCAGCTGCAGCAGCAGCAGTAATAGAGTCTGGATGGCTCTGGCAGTAGAAATAATAGTAGTCTCAGGATAGCATCAGTGTATATTCTTTTAAAATGCTAAATAAAGGAAATCATTTCACGGAATAATTTGACTTTTAGAATCTTTA
The DNA here is from genome assembly GCF_001458135.2 of Marmota marmota marmota. Lineage (NCBI taxonomy): Eukaryota > Metazoa > Chordata > Mammalia > Rodentia > Sciuridae > Marmota > Marmota marmota. The sequence continues at coordinate 17,491,870 of NW_026000242.1, forward strand.
GAGAAATGTCTAGATTCTTAAAATATATTCCCAGTAATATAAATCCTATAAACATACACAGACTACATTATACCCTGGATGGATAGTTACTTTAAAAGCTGTTACCAAATAGTTTGTTCTTAATGCCAAAGGTCTTGTTTTACAATTGCTCTGCAATTCGTTAATTTTCATTTTATTCCCTACAAGGACATTTAGAGTCTGGGTTATACATTTGTAAAATATAGCTCTCACTAGAATTATAATTTACTAGGCCTTAATACTCCATTTGAAGGGGTTCTTGGAACATGATGAGGTCAGAGGAGAATTAAAAAAGAAAACCATTTCCCATATCTAATAATAGACTATTTGTCCACAGAATAATCTGAAATGTTCTCAAGCATGACTGAAGGTGACTTGTATCTCCAATTCATTCAGATCGGTCAATTTATAGGAATTGGAAGAGGAGGTTATATACATTTAATTAAAATTTAGCTCAATGATATTAACTTTGGTGGCTTTTAATAAGTGGGTGACTCTACAATTTATCATACAGTCAGAGACATTTTCAAGAGAGAAAGTAGGCCCTTTTAATATTAAAGCAGGATATTCTGGACAAACCAGGACTGTGTAGGTAAACCTCTATGCATGAACCAGTTACAAGGCTGAATTGTAGAGGAGAATAGATAAAGACACTGAAAGGAGTTCATAATCTTCAAATTGTCTCTGTTTTCACTGAGAGCTAGCAAAAACATTGACAGAAAAAAAGATGACCAATGTAAAAGGACATGTGAAAATCCAGAGGTCTTATCTGTGAAGATGCTGTAGGTGTCCAGACAACGCTGTGCTTTTCTTTTCTTTTTTTTAATTAATTTCTCATTATTATGTGGATTTAGAAGAATTACATGTGATCTCTCAACATTTGTATTTTGTTATCTCAGAAAGTTATGATCATCAGCCTTTCAGCTAGCTAGAGCTGGAGGGAGGATATCTAGTGTTTGAGAACAGATAATTCTAGATCTCCAATGTTTGCAGGATGTTGAGACCAAGATTATTGGGATTGCGTTGCAATTCAATAGCAATGAAGGTTTTCTTAACTTGGGAAAGCAAGGACTTTTCAGTGCCTTCATTTCATCTTTAATGTGTTTGGGTTGAAGAATTTCATGGATTTTATTCCCCCAAAGCTTAATTAATATTTAGAGATATGAGAATGTCCAAACATAGGCTACAACAATTTATATATTGAATTTTGTTGATTGTATTATGTACTCTATGTTTTCAAACTAGTTTAAAAGTGTTGACAAATAAATGTAATAGTAACTTTTACAAAACAACATATTCTAGTAGATTGGAAGATCAAATGACCCTATTACACAAGCAAATTCTACTTCCAATTCCATCCATGTGGAATCAAAGCATCTTCCAGATGGGAAGAATCATAGTGACAATTTAATCAAACTCCTGACATGGACACAAAGGATGAGCAAGAGTGGCCACATGCCTTGCCCAAGGCAGAGTTAGTTATGGGAAAAGATAGTTGTTGGCAGATAAGAATCTTAAAACGTATTCCTTTCTTATGGTTCTGAGGACAGCAGTGTCCTTACCCTTGGTGAAATCAGGGTAGGGAAAAATTTAGAGAAAGTTGTGTCTTCAAGAGAATTTGAGCCATTTGCCATAGTTGATATGAACTTTTGTTATGTCTGGGCAAAAGAGAGTGAAAAAAGTAAAAAGAGCAAAATAAGAATATGCCTATGGAATTTCCATTAAAATAAATCCTTTAAAAAGGCACTTTAAGGGTCTGGGGTTGTGGCTTAGTGGTAAAGTTCTTGCTTAGCATGTTTGAGGCACTGGATTCAATTCTCAGCAACACATGTGAATAAATGAATAAAATAAAAGCCCATCAACATCTTAAAAATATATATAAATATATGCATATATTTAAAAGGCACTTTAATATGATCTAAAACTTTGGTTTTCTTTCGCTTAACAGTATATTCTTCCAGAAATAGAGGTGCATTTAGAAATTCTTGAATCATTCAGTGATTGGCTGGTTCCAGTCTCAGCAGACTAGAAAGCCTACTGTCCTGTGTGTTTCAGGGAAGTAGTCAGCTTTCTCACATCTCATTTGTCTTTAACTCTTTCATTTCATCTTTAAAATTAGTGGTTGCCTCATCATTGGAAGAGATCAAGAGGATGCTGTCTAAGAATTATTACATGATCGTCTGATGGCCTGCTCCAGAAAATTGACAGCTCAAGTATCTGCTGGAAGGTGACCTAGAAAGTGGCCAGTTACCCGTTCACGCCAGGAAAATAAACTTGTCAGTAAATCCTTCTGGATCTGTCTTCAAAATATATCTGGAAGCTTATCAACAGCTCAACAACTACTGTCTGGGTCCAATCCTTATCACCTCTCCTCTCAGTTACTGCAATGGCCCCCAGAGAGCTATTTCTCTTTTGGCCTTGGACCCCTTTCACTCTGTCCTCAACGCGGAAGACAGACTGATGCTTTTAGATTGAGTCATATTATGTATGCTGTGCCTTGCTCAAAATCTTCCAATAGCTCTCCACATTACTTAGGTCAAAAGAAAACATCCTCACAATGTCATTTTCCCTCTGTACTTTTACATCTTGGGCTGCTTCTCTTCTCCTTGTTCCTTGATGTCTCATGTCCTAAGTAAACTGGCTTCATTGCTGAGCCTCAGTCAGCCAAGGCACATTCCCTTCACAGGTCTTCACACATGCTCTCCCCTCTTCCAGAAAGCCACTTGGCCCTGTCATCTTTTTCAGATTTCACCCATATAGTTCCTTCTCAATGAGATCTTATCTAAGAACCCTATTTTTAAAAATCAAGTTTAAAAATTTTTCAGAATTCCTATGTCCCTCATGCTTAGGACATAGTAGCCATTCAATAAAGGTTCATTCAGTGAAAGAAGGACAGTTGTTTTTATAAGCTGTGCCATTCACAGTTACCAGAACTAGGGCATTTCTTCTAAAATATGTCTGGCTCCTCAAACTTGTTTAGATTTGAGGACTGCAAACCCAGAACTGGAATTAGGTCTTCCTGTGATGTTGGATCCAAGGGCTCTGCAGTCTTTAGGATGGCAACAACACAACAACAACAAAAATGGAGGCATCCACTTGGATTTACCAAATTTTTTATCTTAACAAGTTAGGATGAGTTTTAAAAATGCAAAAACTTACAGCTACCCTCCATATCTACATGGTTTATAAAAGACAATATCTTAAAGGAAAGGTAATTTTAAAATAAAGAAATTTTTTTTTCAAAATGAAAAAATTAGCTTCAAAGAAAACTCTCACTGCAATTCTGATTTTCTTCCCACCAACTCTGGAAAGCTGGGCATTGGACTTCAGGCCCACAATCCTGCCTTAACTGAGTCCCAACCATCCACAAGCAGAGATGGCTCCTTCTGTCCACAAGGTCACAAATAAAAAAACATTGTGTCTGAATTTTGTCATCAAAAACCTAAGGGTTTAGGGAAACATGCCAGGGGTAAGATATTAATTGTAGAAATAAGGGTGTAGTACAAAGATGTTACAACTTTTCTTGGGAAAATCTACTGTTCATCCCATTTTCAGTTCAAGTGTCTGAATGTTGACTTTTTTGACTTTTCCAGTGAAAAATCACATCAGAGAGAAATGAGGGCAAAAGAGAAATCATTCAAATATACAGAAGAATGTTAATCATCTGAATTTTGTCATGGAGCAAATTGGATGCTTAAAAACATATTAAGTAGAATCAAACCTGTAAGGCTCCTTAATAAACAAGTACCTATTTCTACACAGGCCAACTTGTTTTCTTGCATTTGCAGCTTTCCATAAGTCATGGAGGGCAGGAGCATATTTTCTGAGGATTTAGAATGGTTGATTATGAAAAGGTCTACAAAGGTAAGGAAAGGTCAAAACCTTGTGGTTAATAATAGATGAAAAGGGAAAATTTATGAAACCACAGACATACTCAAATGGAAGAACACTTCTGACTCTAGCTTCTATATGAGATCGTAAGTTTGTTACTCAGTGCACAATTTTTAATCATTTGAGTTTGTGAGTTGTTTGTAGTATTTCAGGTTTAATAAAAATCAAACTTAAGGAAAAAAAAAACTTCCAAAATTGTTCAAGGGCCTCTTTGAAGTATTTTTGGTAGATTTTGTAATATAGTAAAGAAACTACATTATTCAAACCTTCTAAGTACATAAGTGCATGGCATCCAAACAACAATAATACACAACACCATGGGGTATATTCTTAAATGCCACACACACACAGACTGCAAATATATTTGGATGTTTCTGTCAAAATAAATCATTTGGGGGTCCCGCTACCATATTATATTTATTAAATTCCATAAGTTGTGCTGTCAATTTTGAGGCAGTCTTAGAGTTCCAAGCAAAATAACGTACTTAGAGAGCATTTATCTATGGTTCATCTAGTGCAAAAGAATAAATATGTTTTGGTACCAATATGACCCACTTTGATGTGGACAGAAAATTGGATATTGAAAATTTTGGATAGCATCAGAGAGAAAATCTTCTCTCCAAAATTTATAATGGTAGAGAATTTTAAGGTAATTTCTCCAAAGAAAAGTTTATTGCCTAAAATTTGAATGAAGGTCCTCAGGGATTTTAATATACTATTTTAAAAAAGAAACTTTGGTTTGTGTAGTGGGGAGTGAGTGGAGGGGTGGGGTGGTGGGGATGGGAAGGATGGTAGAAAGAGACAGACACTATTACCCTATATACATGTATGATTACACTACTGGAGAGATTTTGCACCATGTACAGCTAGAGGAACGAGAAGTTGTGCTCCATTTGTGTACAATATGTTAAAATGCATTCTACCATAAAATAAATTAATTAACTAAAAAAAATCAAAAAAATTCAGAGACAGAAAGGAAAATTGTGGTTGTCAAGGGCTGGAAGGAAGAGAGAATATGGGTCACTGCTTGATGAGTGCAGTTTTACCTGGGGAGAATGAACATATTTTGGAGGTGGATGGTGGTGATAGTTGTCCAACAAGGAATATATTTAATGCCAATAAACTATATGCTTAAAAACACATGAAATGGTAAATTTTATGGTAAGTATATTTTATCACAAAAAAATAATATAAAAAAGGAAAACAATTTGAAATGTTATAATATTATCTGTCAAATATTGGTCAAATTGTTTTAAAGTATACAATTTCTTTAGGTTATTTTCCAGGGTGGGACTGAACTCTGTATTCAGACATTTGTCTGGGGTCCTTGAGAGTTTAAGGTATGTAACTATAAGGTAGTGGACTGCGTCTGTGCATCCCCCAGTGGAAGAAATCCCGTAACTTTATACAGAAGGAAATGGGCCTTGGTCCTATGTAGGCACACAGGCTATATTATCACGCAGAAAAAGGCTAATATGTTGCTTAATTTGTAGGAATCGGATTTCCAAGTTTTAATTTAAAACTTAAACATTTTAACTCATAAAAGAACCATAATTATATGATTAGATTAGAAAACAATGCTAATGTTAGATCATTCCTGAAAACTTTATCTTCTATTACTGAGCATGGTAATCAGCTTTTTATCAAACTGTAATTTATTTTAATGATCGAAACCTTAGCACAGATTTGAAAATTACTAGAAATAGGTCAATAATTTTGAAACAATCCAAGTAAAGTGTCTTCAGATGAGAGGGGCTGAATGGGTTTTATCTTTCCCATCTCATTATAACTGATTGTAATAGAAAAAGAATTAATCATTCTGTCATGTTTTTTTCACCTAGCATTGCAAATCACAATAATAGTTCTTACTTCATAATTATAATGTGCCAACACTCAAATTTTCAATATTGTTGATAAAATTAAAAGATAAAGACAGTAAGTATTATATTAGAACTCAAGGAAAGTGACATTCAGGGGTTTCTGATTCAAAACAACTTCACACTTTAAGAACCTACCTCATGGTATGAAATGACCTCATTGATTTCTGATTGTTCCACCTGATAGTTTTCTTTTCCCTTGTGATTTCAAAATCTACTCTCCCTCTGTCTGTACTAATCTCCCCTTTAGTGCTTGTCCTTGCTGTTCATCCTTACTGAGAAGATGAAGGGCATCTGGATCCATTTCCTTCTGTTACCTTTAGCACAAATGAACATTTGAATCCACACTGTGCTATTATCCTTCCTTCAATAATGAAGGGACTAGGTGTACTTCCTATTCCTAATGCCAATGACTCTCTGGTGGTCTTGGTTCCAGCATGTGAAGATATAGTGTCTTGAGGTATTTATGAGAATATCCTCAGTCCTGGGAAGCATTAATTTTAAGTATGTTACTTGAATTATCCTATTGCTAATTCAAGAGTACTATAAAATTGATCAACAAATATATGAAAAAATGTTCAGTTTTTCTAGTAATTAGAGAAATGCAAATCAAAACTATTCTAAGGAGCTGGGGTTGTGGCTCAGTGGTAGAGGGCTCGCCTAGCATATGTGGGGCACTGGGTTCGATCCTCAGCACCACATAAAAAAATAAAATAAAGGTATTGTGTCCACCTATAATAAAAAAATGCTTAAAAAAACTAAGATTTCATCTCATTCCAGCCATAATGGCAATTTTCAAGAATACAAGCAATAAATAAGTATCAGCAAGGATGTAGAGAAAAAGGTACACTCATACAATGCTGGTGGCACTGCAAATTGATGCAAGCACTATGGAAAGCAGTATGAAGATTCCTTAGAAAAGTTGTAATAGAACCACCATTTGACCCAGCTATCCCTCTCCTCCATCTATAGCCAAAGGACTTAAAATCAGTAGTCTATAGTGACACAGCCACATCAATGTACACAGCAGCTCAATTCATAATAACTAAATTGTGGAACCAATCTAGATGTCCTTCAATAGAAGAATGGGTAAAAAAAACTGTGGTACATACACACAATGGACTATTACTCAGCTGTAAAAGAGAATAAAACTATGGCATTTGAAGGCAAATGGATGGAGTTGGAGAATATCATGGTAAGCGAAGTAAGCCAATCCCCCAAACCAAAGGCTGAATGGTCTCTCTGATAAGTGGATGCTGATCCATAATGAGGAGTGGTGGCATGGGGAGAATGGAGGAACTTTGGGCAAAGGGGAGAGGGTTGAGGGCAGGAAAGATGGTGGAATGAGATAAGCATCATTATTCTAGATACATATGTGACTGCTCATATGGTGCAACTCTACATGGTGTACAACCAGAGAAATGAAAAGTTGTGCTGCAGTTGTCTACAATGAATTGAAGTGCATTCTGCTGTCATATATAACTAATTAGAAAAAAAATTAAAAAAAGAAAATGTTGATTGCAATATGGATTATCATACACATAAAATATAAATTCAAAGCTACCATTAGTAGAAGTAAAGTACATATTATAGTAAAGCCATCCTTGCATATTATTTAAGACTACTTCTCAATGTGTGATGTTTAGATCATCTACATCAGAATCACTACTCTGCTTTTTAAAAAGAACATCTTGGGCTGTACATTAGACCTACTGCATCAGAACCTCTCAGTGTGGGACTTAGAAGGTTCACATCTGATCATTATGGAAAATAAAGTTTGTGAATTATTGATTTAATATGATGACAGAGATAGTATCATCTCTGAGTGCTCTGAATGTAAAGTTTAAGATAAAGAAAAAAGTCCATAGCATGAGGTATGAAGATCTGCCAGGCAGGGAACCAGAGTTGAGTGTGCAGATGGCCTAACAGAGAGGACAGGTAACTACATCTTCAGCTAATCTGTGCTCTTCATGTCTCCATATCGCCTCCCAATTACTCCTAGTTGAAAGGTTAAAACCATTCAATTAAGTCACCCCCAAAATAAAACATCTCAATGGACAGCATTCACATTAAAATTAAGTCAGCCCAATATACACTCCCTGTCACTCTACCACCTACTCCCCCTTCCTGCCTTGTCCCAGCAAAGTAAGCTGGTCAAATAGAGCAAGTCAGCAATCTTTGCTTTCTCTGGGTCTGAGGGGAGAAAAGAGGAATGCAATAAAATTGATCCTAAAAGGGCCCCATGCTTCCATGACTATTTACTTTCCTTTTGAGGAGCTTATTTACTAGCCTAGGGGCTTAAACTCTTTACCACTGAGAAAGGCCAAAGAAGCAAGGAGTGAACTGAAATTCCATTGATTCACAATACATCTTTGTTATCACTTTTATCTCCTCCATGATGTTCTGAAACTCCCTTCTTTTATTGCCTCTTAGCTTCTACTCCCCAGTACATTGGAACGCTTCCATCTTCATAAACTTTGTTTTATCCTGTCCCTTTTCACCGTATCAATTGTTTTCTTATTTTTATCCTTTCTTTCTTTACCAGATTTCTCAAATGATTAGCATATATCTTCAGGTTCATTTTCTTATAATTCTCTTTATTTTTAGTCCTTCACTTTAATGAGGCTGCTCTCTCAAATATCACAGTGTCTCTACTTTCCCAAATCTAGTAACTTTTACTCTTTTTCATATTAATTAAAAACCGTAAAGAACAATGGAGTTCAATGTGTATCAGCTGGGAATTCTCCAACCAAACTGCTAATTAATTATGAGTCATAGTATAATAATCATTTCATAAATGCCCATGGATTTGCAGGTCTTTACTTGGATATACATGGATATATGTGGTTGCATTTCATCAACATTTGCTCACTGTTGCATTTAGAACTTAATTTATTTATTATTTCAGGCAGAGGATGAGAAAGGAAAATCATAGCATGATATGAATTAAATATGTCACATCACATAGAGCAATACTTTTATAGATTTAGACCCTTGTCTAATTTATCATATGGTACACTACAAATGTATTATTCACCATGCCAGGAAACAGATGTATCACTCATGCATAAATCAAATTTTACATATCTGGTCACAGGAAAATTCTCTACTAAAACATTGGCAATGTAATAAAAATTTTTGCTTTGTTTTACTCCAATTTTAAATAAGTAAGTAGAAAATGTAATAATAAAATTACATAAAATATTAAGAGAAATTGTTAAATAAACCATAAAAAAGAGGGAAAAAAAGAATAATACATCTCAGCTCTTTTGGATTTTCTACTTAATATTATCATTCCCTTCATATATTATGACAAAATATAAGTAATTGGAAATCTTAACTATCCTCTGATAACTTACATGTACATTGATCAGAAACTCTTAAACCAAATACACTGTACTAATAAACTATAATTACTAGGATGATGTTAAAATTTGTGGAAGACTATTTGCAGCAGGTGACATTTAAACAGCCAACCTGAATAGGTTCTCTCTTTGTCAGTACATCAACTTGCTGCCAGCATGCTCAAGGCCTGGATGTCTGCTCCAACCCAGAGGGAACTGAACTTATAGGCTCCACCACACAGTGGTATCTAAAAATGGTCTTTAGGTAGCAGGATGGCAATACTTACATCTGAAAGTTTCTTTAAATAACTCTTTATGTTCCATTGCTTATTTCTAGGTAAAGGCCACATTTTCCATAGCTTCTTTGATTCACTTAAGACCTTTTCTATCCTCTTATCCTTAAAATGCCAGTACGCTCCCCACAGAGAATATGAGCATTGTTCTCTCAAAACACACTTCATTAGTGGAGTCCAAGCATAGCTGCATGCCACCATGTCACACCAGTTCGTGTCATCATAGTCACATAGTGTCTGGAAATATTTTAAAATGGTCAGAGCTCTACAATGCATGGGGCAGATGTAAGGGCTCCATCCCTTATCTGTCCTCACGTACTTTTCCACTGATCTTCTATTATACTCGTACAGATTAATTTTTCCATACTAATAATTACTATCCTGAATAAGATAGTAATTTAATCTCTTGGAAGAGATTAAAGATTGATATATGGAGAAGAAAATACATTTACATATATTTACATTATACACATTTTTTTTTTTAGTGTGGAGACATAAAGACAGAAACTTCTGGAACAATGTCCGCTTCTGTGTAGAGAATGTACATTTTATTTTATCTAATTATGATTTATTCTTGGATATTCCTCTTGGTAGACCATAATGATAATATGGTATCATTCCAAAATCATGGTAATTAACACACCTAATTATAACTGTCATTTACATTGACTTCCTTGACACAATCCAAATAATCAACATGAGAATTTAAGAAAGTATTCTAGAATGGAAAGGCACAGTAAAATGATTGCTGATGGATATTGATTCCATTAAATAAACAATTGAGACTTAACCAGGAATTATGGCTACAGGAAAGCAATATGAAAGTAATAAATATTAACCGTGTGAGATAATAATGTAATAACATTGGAAGGTGGCTCGGATGGGTGAGAGAATATGTAATGCCCCTCTATTCTGTACCTCTGACAACCCAGAGCCAATCTTGCTTCTTAAAATAGAAACATAGCTAAGAATGATTATACTGACTTCAGCCTCTTAATATTGTTTATGATCTTATTCTTAATATTAAAAGAATTTCATGGGAAGCAACATCTTTTTCAAAATTTACTTGAAGTTCATTGATTGCTTAAGCTTTTCCCCTTGGTCTGTTTCTATTTATCTATTTATTTAGTAGTGGTGGAGATTGAATCCAGCATTGTATATTTTGTGGTTGTACATTCAACTCCCTGTCTTTCTGGGGTATTAATTTCAGAGTATGGCATGAAGAAGGTTGATTGGTTATGTCTGTGTTTAGTGGTGCTGCTGAACAAAGCTTACAACTAGGAAAATGAACATGCTGCTTTTGTTGATAGAAGCGTCTGCCATTCTCTTCTCAGCACCCCATGAGAAGGGGCATTGTGCATGGTAGGCAAGTGCTGTACCACTGAGCCAGATCCTTGGACAGTGATTATTTTATGTATAAAAACAGCATTAGTGTTTGAACTCAACTTTGTAAAATTATTTCTATCCTACCAAGTTTATCTTTCTTTCTATCTATATTTTTCATTATATTCACACAGTTTGATTTGCCAGGTTAATAATTATTATATTGGATAATTTAAATGTCATTAAAGATGGAAGAATTGAGATAGAGAATGTGTGTGTGTGTGTGTATGTGTGTGTGTTGTATAAGAGAAAGAATGATAGCTGAAATAATGTTCACTAAATGCTAACACTGGTTACTTTTGAAAAATACCCTATTGTTACCTAAGACTCTTACAAATGTCTAATGTCTGTTCAGCATCCTGTATATATTTGTTGCATGAATGATGAGAAAGGACAAGCTCTGCTCAGATATATAGGGTGAAACCTCTGTAGGGGAACACTGAAAGAAGGGGCTGCTGAAAGATGTGGAGACTTGAAGGAAATAGTATTGTTAGATTGCAAAAAAATTCATAATAATATGTTTATAATTGTATACGTTTGGGGCTGAGAAGATAACGAGAGATGCTTCTATCAATAAAAGCAGCATTTTCATTTTTCTACTTGCAAGCTTTTTTCAGTAGCCTCACTAAAGGCAGAGATAACCAATTAACCTTCTTCATGTCATACTCTGAAATTAATGCCCCAGAAAGAGAGGGAGTTGAATGCACAACCACAAAAGCTCAGGACAGGTGTCAGCCATCCTCAGATCCCAGCTCCTGTGACACCTTCTCTGCCCAGACCGATAACGGTAAGACAGAAAACTCCCAATTTAGATAACCCAGGTATCTTCATGGCCGAATGAAAAGCAAGGACTTGATCCTTAATGTAATCTAGTGGCTTGGCGGAAACAGAATTGAATTGGGAGTCAGAGGACAGTTCCATTTTGGAATAATCACTTCTCTCAACTTCAGTTTGCTCATCTGTAAAATGAAGATACTAATACTTGCCCTTGGTACTTCAGGGGGTTGTGGTAGAGAAATAATTAGATAAGGGAAAAGAACCTGGCTTGTAAACTGTAAGGCACTACATATGGCAAATTTATTATTTGAGGTCATCCTTGATGCTCTACAGCAGGAAGAAAGAGAGGAAAGAAAAATCAGCTTTCCTGTCAATTAACACCTTGTCTCTGGGAGCCCCTCAGGGAGATTGTGTAAAGACAGTGAAAGAAAGCTAATTGTCCCTAAGTAAAGATCTTTATGTTCATTCTAAGGAAATGGTTTTTACTGATCTGTCATTTTAGCAGACAGAGGTCAAGTTGCTGCAGCTTTCTGATTGTTCTTTCTCAGGATGCTTCTTCAGCTCCCACCTTTCCATCCCACCTTTCTATCACATCATTCCAGAGCTATTGTTTTAGGCTCTTCTTCCCCAATTTCTTTTCCTTTAATGACCCTGTATATCTTCTGCGTTATTCAGTTCTATATTAACATTCCTGGTCCATCACATACCTAGATAAGGATGTTGCATAGACCTCTCAAATACAGCCCATTCAAAATGGAGCTCATCTTTTCTACTACACTTCCCCCAGGTTTTGCATAAACAGTTACTCTGAATTTCAATTTGGAAACTATAGAACAAGGGATATGGTGGATGGTTTTGTACTGCAAAATTTTAAGAGGTAGCACTCATGCAGAAGAGTCTCTGAATGGAGCCAAAGCTATGCAGTGTACAATCTGTGTACTGAGCATGGACACCCTCCCAATACCACAGCCATTTGCTTCTTTACTCAGTGGTTACTAATTCCTTGATTTTATTCAACAGAGAAAAGTCTACAGACAATTATTATCAATTTATCAGAGGTGTTCACTTAAACACTAGTGGTATTTCACAATGGGTTCTATTTTCAGTTGATCAGTGCAGGGGAAATATCCTGAGTATGGGTTGTTGTGTGTGAAAATTACAGTGCAGGAAAGTTATTTATTTATTTACTTGGTTCTGGGGATTGAATTCAGGGGCACTCACTCGACCACTGAGCCACATCCTCAGCCCTATTTTATATTTTGTTTAGAGACAAGGTCTCACTGAGTTGCTTAGCATCTTGCTTTTGCAGAGGTTGGGTTTGAATTTGAGATCCTCCTGCCTCAGCCTCCTTAGCAGCTGGATTACAGGCATGCACCACTGCGCCCAGCCAGGAAGGTTTTTAATATTCATTTAAAATGCATATTTTTAACACTATATACAGGTGTGTGTTTGTGTGTGTGTGTGTGTATGTATGTATGTATTTAATAGAGTCTCCAAAGATAGCCCCCAACAATTTCCTTTCTGTACATGTTCATTCTGCTCCATGAAGCAGACATGAAGAAGTACAGCCAATTGTTCCTCCCTTTGATCTGTCCATGGTAGCCACATGCCTAGCCTTGGCCAAGGAGATGTTATCAAGAGAGTTGCGGCTGAACGTTTGCCGAGCACTTGCACACTGCAACTTGCCCTTTGAATCACTCCTTTTTTGGCACTTGGATGTCATGTTTTGAGAAAGCTGCAAAGAGGAGGGATTAAAACAAAAAGCAAAAAATGCATGTTGGCAAACAGAACCAGTTGAGATTTCAACTGATTGTACCAACCTACCAGGCATGTGTATAAGTCATCTGGGATGGTCCAGTACCATCAAGTCCCTGAATAAATATGGCCCTAGCCATTATCATAGTGAGCAGAATTGCCTCACTAAGTCAATCACAGAAAGTCACTGGAAATAATAAATGCTTTTTAAAAGTCACTAAATTTGGGGTGGATGATAAACCTTGTATGTTGTGTGTGTGTGTGTGTGTGTGTGTATGTGTGTGTGTGTGTGTATGTTTATAAAACTCATGTCTTTTATGAATCTAAGATAGAGAAGATCATGAGCTAAAAATGATATGTATAGTTTTGATTAAAATCGTTTTCAAAATAATTCTCTGCAATATTCAGTGAAACTATTTGTAAAGGCAGTGGGATCAATAACAGGAATGAAGAGGGGAAGGCTCCAGAGATGAGGTAAATGGGCCATTGACCTGAGTGGAAAATGTGGGAGGCGGGTCTCCTAAAGGACTTTCTGGCAACCCTGTAATATATTACGCCTATGTCCAATTGAGTACATAGGACTTAAAGCAAGTGAATATAATCTATGGCTGAGCTTGAAACACTTTTTCTACCATGAAATTCCATAATTAGAGCCCTTATCATCTTCTCACCTATCAGACCTGACAACCTGCTGAAATCTAGTACCATCATCTTGTGTAAGGGAGCTATGATCCAGCCAGCAGAGGAGTCTGCCTTTTTCCTATTGAGTCCTGATTTTGTGTGGAGCCTCCAGATTTCATATGAATAGCCTCATACAAAATATTTTGCATTCAAATAAACTTGATAAATATTAGGTAGAATTTGGAAACCCAAACCCAGCAAAATTCCCATTTTCATTTTCATTATTGTAGTTCATATCCTTGTCACCTTTGAGACTAACCTGAAACACTAATTTCCTACATACCAGTCACCCTGTTTATATATAGTTCTATATCCTTTTACCAATGTTTCACACTATTACCAGCGTTATTTTAAAAAGACAAATCTGTGACCTCACTGCTCAGTTAGAAAATTTCCAACTGAAATCCTCAACATACAAAATGGTATAATTGTCAAAAGCAGCACTAGACAGTGGATGTCAGGCTAAAGAGTTGGGCTTTCTGCAGCAGGCAATAGGGAGCTGATAATGATTCTTGTGGAGGGGAATGAAAAAAAATCAGTATTTTGCAAATATCCTTTCTATCCTCTCAATTTCAGATTCATTAATTACTATTTATTCTGACAAAGCTTACCCAACTATGTGGTCCAGCTTATAAAAAAATTATGTTTTGCTGGCTCCTTTTTTATATTTTTCCAACTTTCAACTGCACATTTTCTCATGCTCTAATTAATATCATATTCATATGCTTCCCAAACTCAGCTCTGCCCATGTCTCTTTGAGTCCATAACTTTAAGCATATATTTCATATAGTTACATATGGATAAAATAGCTTCTGGTAATTTCTATCTTATACAAATTTCTATCATATGCCAAAAAGTGGAGCCATTCCCGGTGGGTGATCTGAAACTCTCCCTTTCCTTTAAGCCTCTCCCCCAAACAAATATCAGCACCTCTGTTATTATATGTTAACATGATGGAAGGAACATGTCTTATAGATGGGCAACTCTAAGGGTCCCTCTGGTACTGGCACAAACTCTCTCGGTGTTGTTGATCGTCGTTTCCGTTTAAACTGCCTGGCAAAGTCCTTTCACTTTCCACAAACTCGATTGTGCCGGCTGTTCCTGGAAGCTAGCAATCCTGACTGGTTTTGTCACTGGCAGATAGCAGTGATAATTAAAATCGTTCCATAGCCATCCGCTGAAGTCTGCTCAGTTTGTGGCAGATTGACTGAGTAAGAAGATTAAACATTAGGAGGCATTTCTTTTCCTGAATCTTTATATAACTCCTGCTAAAGAGCTAGTCATTCTTCTTGTGTTGCCAGAAGTTGAGATAGATGTCAGCTCAGAAGGGGCTTGATGTTTCAGTTCCTCATTTTAGGCATGTCTGTATCTCTTCATCTTACTGATTAGATGGTCTGCTGTGATACCATCTTAACAAGTCTCATTTTTCTCACCTATAAAAGAGTTACTATGTCATGTGCTAAGAATTAGAGATTATCTCTCTCTGTGTGTGCACTGCTTAATGTAATATGCAATAAATAGTAGCTATTACTATTAGGTGATTCTTACTCTTTCACCTGTTTCGGATCTGTCTCAGAATACTGAAAACTCTCTCTCCTTCCCAATTCAAAGTCTCTCATTTCTAACATCAGCAAGTCATTCTCTGTGGGTAAGATTACAATTTTTTTCTCTGAACATTTGGGGTGCTTTAAGTAGCTAACTATAAGGGATTTTATGTCAAAATCATGTCTTGGTACATCTCATGATGTAAGAGATAGTCCCCAAAGACATGAGTCTATGATGCTTTCTGATAAATCATTCTTCACGTATTGTTCTCATTGTTTGAGAATTTTGTTACACCATATATTGAAAATCAGGTCATGGGGCACATAAAAATTGAAAGTCTGAAAGCTGTAGACTCTTTTTTATAAAAAACACTGGGATTTGTTTCACCAGTCTTTCATCTTTTAGAATGTCTGCTGACTGGCAAAATGTTTAAATCTGTTCTCATTATGCATTTTGACTGGGAAATGCTAGCTTTCCTAAACGTGGTTTTCATCCATTTTGGTAGGCTCAGTAATATCCCACATTAGTAGTCTCAAGTAGAAACTGCCAATGTGCTTAGGTAGCGTTTCTAACATATGGAATTATCTGGGTACATACCACACACAGGCTCAGTGGTGGCTACTGTGCCAACCACCGTTTCTCATGCATAAGAAATGTATCCTGGGCTATGTCATTTGTCCACCTTTAGAAATCCTCTAGGTTCAGCATGAGTACAGTGGCTCTTAAACAGAACAAAGTGGCTTGGGAGATTTTATTTTCCCTCTACAAAAGCCCTGAGGCTCTAGTTCAGTTAAAAAGCAAATTAAATTTTGTGGAGGAGGAACTAATATATTTGAAATATCCAGAGATGTCCCCCTTCACTTGTATTTAAAAATGGCCAAACTGATTTAGTTCATGTTTGTGATGTCAGTGGTGATATTGGAATAAGATCTTGTGGGCCTCTCTTTAATGAGTAAAAATAGAGTGGAAATAGCAGTTCAACTGAAAAATCTGCCTTGTTCCTCTGATAGTACCTTTACAAAGCATGCTATATAAAACATGCTTGCCACATGGTCTTTTCTATTGTGCACTAAAAACCTTCCTTGTACTAGAAACATAACAAAGTGTCTGGTAGAATATGATTCCTTATTTTAGCCTTGTGCACATAAGAAAGCAAATTTAGTTAATAGCCTATTGATTTAACTAACAATTATTGATTTAAAAAATTTTCTAGAGTATAATAAAATATAAGGAGATTTAATAAATACATATTTTCCTTGTTGGTAACTCAAATAATTTCCAATTAATTGATAGCTTGATCTCTATCTCTGCCCATAGTGCTGAGAAATGGAAGAAGATTTCAATAGTTTTTTTTTTTTTAAAGCTCTCATTGTCTTTTCCTTTTATGAAGGTGGTGGTACCAGAATAGCCAAGCCATTCTCTTCTCTATCATTCTCTAACCATAAAATATAACTGGAGGACATTTCAATAAACCTCTGAAATGAAGATTTATTTTAAGATAAGTTGCTTCAACATGAGAAATATTTTGAAGTAGAAATTCAACATTGGGTTATTTTTTTCCAGTTTGGTGTTCTGTTGGTTTCTTCCAAATATTTTTTTATGCAGTTAAACAGTAATCTATCTGTAATACAATAACAATTACCACTATACTAATATCATTGATATTAGTAACTGGTCATATATAACACATAATCATTATTTTACTGTGGAAATATTTTCTGAATTTTTAGTTTGAATGAATAGTTTTAGAATTTGTTCAGATTCTAGGTATATATTTGGGAATTATACATGTCTGAAAACTATTTTCACATCCTGTTTTAAAGCAAGAACTAAATATTCTGCAAGGTCGTTAGAAAATAATAGCTGATCTTAAGGTTCTATGTGTGTTATCTGTGGAGCTCTTAAAAGCAATGATGCTAAATGATACTATATGCCCCAATTTATCCTATGAGAAGTTAGAGTCCTTAATATTTTGCTTCTCCCAACCTCAATAGGCTCTTTATTTCCTCAAAAGGCTGTCATTCTACTTAAACATGGCAGACTGAATATTCAAACATGCATTTTTTCTTCCTCCTGGAATCCAACTAGGATGACATTGTAAAGAGATAAAACTGAGGTAGAAATCTACAAGTGGAGGAAATACAACAGCACATAAGAGATGTCAACAAAATATTGAAAGCTAGAAAGCAGATGGATGAGTGATGACATATTTAGACAAGAAGGGGAAACTGAAAGCCATGTGCTATTTGTTTACAAAGCTAGAATCAAGACAAAAATCCTGCAAAACACCAAAACATAGGAACTGGAGGAGTCAGATGCTTCTGAAGGCTAAACCCATTAACATAATGGGTTACTCCCCTTTCTTCTGAATTTTGTCAGGAGACAAGCAGCAGTTCAGGTGCTGCACTGGATAGAGGAGGTAAAGTGAATGTGTATAAGTGAAAAGGTGAAGAAGCCAGTCCTTTCCTCTAGGTCCTTTTTGAGAATTCTGGAAACCAGGATAGTAAGAGACTGAGAATTCCTCTATGGGCATATTATCTACCCATGAAGAAAGGCCTAGGAAACAGAAAGAGCTGGGTTCTTGTCCAGTCTTCCACAGTGAGTGGGGCCAACCTCTTGACAAGCTCTACCTTCCCCCAGTGTTTCTAGTCAGCTCATGGTGCCTCAGTCTTACATGAGAGTAAATATGTTAGGAGTACCACACATTTCAAAGACTGTATGATAAAAGACTGACATCAAAACAAACAAACAAGGAACTTGAAGGTAACATGAAAATGTAGGGAACAAAATACGACTTAGGAGAAAAACCCACATTAAAAAAAAATTCTTATTATAGAATTAAGAGAAAACACTATATCCATAAAACAAAAGATAATAAAATTTTGAAAAGAATCTTTTAGAAATTTTTATTAAAAAAACAAAGATTTTCAGAATTAAAAAAAGATAGTGGCCATTAAAATTTTAATAACTGAAACCTGAGGAAGAGAACATTGAGGAAATATCTAAGAAGGTAGAACAAAAAGAAAAGAAGAGAAAAAAGAGAAGATACACAAAAAATTAGAAAATAACTCCAGAATAACCTACACTTAAATAATAGAAGTTTCAGAAATGGAAAATGGGGGTCGGGTTGGAGGGAGGGAGATAGATAGAGAAAAAATTACAAAAGAAACAATAAAAGATTCCCAGAAATGAAGGATATAAATTTTCACATTGAAATAATTTATTCAGCAATTAATTCAAGAACAAATATTTATCTCACAACTTCCATTGAGAGGCAGTTCTCCAAGGATTTCTCAAGTTTTAAATGTCTTGTGAGATTTGACTGCTTTTATTACAGACTGCCTTTTCAAGGATACTTGGATAGCAAGAAGCTTTGGAAAATAGATAAAGTAACTTCCCCTGGAGCAAAAGGTAGGTTTTTTCTTTTCTTTTTTTTTTTTTTCTTTTTTTTTTTTCCTTTATAGTTTTGAAAGTTCGTGTACCTCCATATGGTTGCAGGGCAAGTGTGCTTACTATCCATGATAAAAGATTCAGGATCCCTAAGCTTAGGGTTCCTTTCTTTTTTTTTTTTGGATATATATTTATTTATTTATTTTTTTCTTTTGATGCAATCTTCTGAGTATTCAGGTGTCATATGATCTTCTTAGTTTCACACTCTGGAAGATTTCACACTTGGAACTCGGGGAACTAGTACCATATAACAGATGATATCTAGTTATGACAGTTGTCGAGAATAATAAGTAGTCCTCTGTCTTTAAACCAGGAGTCTTATGACATTTGCCAGCAATCATGGAACTATGGAAAGGTAATTTGTCTGCTTGAAGTTTGGGTCAAACCTCAGACCCATCACAGTTGTTGACAATTTTGGCAATAATGATGAAATACATAGAGACATTGTTTTCAAGAAGAGGAAGGGTGGAGATATTACAGGTGATTTTAAGAAATCCATAAGAATCAGTAGCAAAGATGTTGACTAAACTGTATGGTTAACAAAACAATAAATTACCCTCCAGTAGATTGTCTATTAATAAGAAGGAATTGGCATTGTAATAGCTGACCAAGTAGCAGGAGGTAGATTCAAAGACAGCTACCCCAATAATGCTCTATTGTTCTTAACTCTACTCAGGACGGGAACTATTGCTAATTTGGTGTTAAGTCTCAAGTCTGCCCTCGTGTACCAAGTATAGAATGAATTATAGTGATTTCTTCCTTTTAGAAAATAATACAAAGGTACGCTTGCTGAGTGAGAAAGGAGAGAAATATGCCTAACTGTTATGATCAGAAACTAAATTAGTTGTTGGGACTTTGTGTAATTTGCTTTAAAGATGAGAAATGCAGGTTATGCTTATTAAGGAAGATTGTCAACAGCAAGAGCTTCTAGGGGCTCAGACCCTCTTGTAGAGATAGCAGTCTATCATGATAGGCCTAAATTCATTTAAAAACAATAAAAGATCTAAGAGTTTATTTGTTTTTGCAGTGGGTGTTGGCTGTTATAAGGGGGAACTTTTGCTCTTTTGGAACTCCAGTAGGAAATCAGAAATGAGGCATTGATTAACTGTCAAACTCTTAATGCCCTGGGTTTGGCTTACAATGCTGACACAGGTGTCCTCCTGGAAAATGAGAAGATGACATAAAGAAGTCTAGAATTCTAGCAGCAGCACAGCTTGAAATGGAAATTGAAAGCAAAGCCTTGTTACTGGCTCAGTCTTTCTCTCCGAGCCCTCTCTTCTTTATCCACATCTCTCCCATCCTCCCCCAACTGCAGTTGCTATAAGGAGAGAGATGTTTAGTGGTGGCACTGAGGCCTCTGTCCTCAAAGGGAACTGAAGACTATATACATTCATTTGAATATTTTGGGGAGGGAAAGAACTCAAACTTCTATGGTTCTGTTGTGTTCACATATCCACCATCCCATCTATCCTGCTTGGGAGAACACACACTCAAATTCACCTGATGGGGTTTGGATGGAGTTCACTGTGGGAATGGAAGGTGAAGTGACCTCGTGAGTCAAACCCTTTGGGAGAATTCAATATACTATTCTTGTGGCTTCCACTGTGGTGTACATTAATTGCTAATGTATGTCTCTATTGTGATTGTTCATAAATGCCAGAAGAAATTTTCTCAATTGGGAAGAGCCACAAAATAGCATCTTTGATGCCTCACCATCCTCATGACCTTTTGAGCTAATTGCCTCTGTGACTGATAACTTTTCCAATTGGAGTCATCAGTTACTCCCTGGGGTTTGGGACTCTTTCTCTTTGACACAGCTACAAGGTAGGTATCTGCTTTGGTAAAGCAGCTATTAACTTGCTACTGAATTTTTATTGAAACTGAATGTCTGATGTGTATAAGCCTTGTGACTCTTTGACCTGATATTTCTGTTTTGGAATAGGCCAGCTTCTACTCTGCCTAACAAGGTGAACAGGACCACCTTGATTGTTAGATGGAAGTGATGTATTCAAGACTATAGATGGCTTGGAACGAGTAACATTTTAGCTTTCAGTGAAAGATGGCATTTCACTGCATGAAACCTTCCAGTTCACAGTATTTCCCCTAAATGTCTCAGCCTAGTTCACTGATGGCTCAGCTAAGCTGAAATCCAATGATGTTCTTCAAATGGCCACAGCTGTGTGTGCTTTGCCAGCTATGCAAAATTGAAAATAGACATAGTCACTTTGCTCAGTGGGCAGAACTCAGGGCTGCTCTCAGAGGTCTGGCCAATATTTTCCTTGATGAACCTTGTTATGTTTTTACCGACATAATGTCCCAGCTTTTTTGTCTGACGCTTGAAAAATTATACACTGACAATTTGTGAAACCCCTTTTCAGACCATGAATTGTGTAAACAAATTGTGACTGCTGATTGAACACCGCAGTTGCTCACTGGACTCAGTGACTAATGATAGGGAAGGGATGGTTTTCAGAGACTGTGCTTGAAGCCCATTCTCTCTGTTCCTAGAATCTAGAGCTGATCCAGCCTGTATCACCTGGATTGCTACCATCCTCTCTGATGAATCATCACATGGGCCATGGCAACACAAAATGAAGAACTTTAACTGTTGAGACAATCTCCAGCTGTAGCTAAGAGAGCCTACAAATGACTTCTCTCCAAAATGAGAATAACCTTGGTTTCTTGGGAAACCGTCCCTTTTTTTTTTTAAAGAGAGAGAGAAAGAGAATTTTTTAATATTTATTTTTTAGCTTTTGGCGGACACAACATCTTTGTTTGTATGTGGTGCTGAGGATCGAACCTGGGCCGCACCTATGCCAGGCGAGCACGCTACTGCTTGAGCCACATCCCCAGCCCAGGAAACCGTCCTTGACTTCTTATTTATGCACACTTGTGAGGCAATTATAATTTCAGAGAAAACAAAATATGGAACAGATATAATCATGTTCTATATGGCTTGACTATCAATAATATTGAAATAGACATAGAAATGAAAACACCAAATATTTTGATCAAGTGCATTGTGAGACAAGAGAAATTTGCATATGGGTGTGTCTTGTAATAGAATAAGTTTTTGAAGAGCTAAATCCCCATCTTCCATTGTAGGAAATCAAGACGCTATCTAATTTAAAATTTGAGAAATGGTATAAAATGCTATTTAAGAAAAAGAAAATACAGCCAGAAGAAACAACTGAAAGAACTAAAAGTGATTGTCTTTGGGGAAATGGAATTGGGGTGAACAGGGGTAGAACAAGAAACTTTGAGTTATTTCTAATCTTAACTAAACTGACTTTTAAAATCATATTCCCTCTATATTTGTGTGCTTGAGCTGCCACAACAAATTACCACATAATGAAAGGCTTAAATAACAGAAATGTATTATCTCATAGTTCTGGAGAATAGAAGTAAAAGGTCAAGGTGTAGGAAAGTTTCATCTCTTCTGAGGTCTTTCTCCCAGCAGGTGTCCTCACACAGTCTACTGTCTGTGTTCATGCATCACTAGTGTCTCCTTGTGTCCAAGTTTCTTCTATTAAGGACAGCAGTCAAAAAGGATTAGGGTCTACCCTAATGCTTTCATTTTAACTTAATGCCTTCTTCAAAGGCTAATCTCAAATTAAGTTCTGAAGAACTGAAGTTTAGGGTATCC
Organism: Marmota marmota marmota; assembly: GCF_001458135.2. Classification (NCBI taxonomy): domain Eukaryota; kingdom Metazoa; phylum Chordata; class Mammalia; order Rodentia; family Sciuridae; genus Marmota; species Marmota marmota. Next base: position 17,514,530 of record NW_026000242.1, read on the forward strand.
ACATATGACTGGGGAGATGAATTTCAACTCAGAACACAAGCATTAATTAAAATTTTAAAATTTCTATCTCTAAAACATCCTTCAGAACCAGGTATGATGTTGCATGCCTATAATCCCAGCAACTTGGGATGCTGAGGCAAGAGGATTATAAATTCAAGGCCAGCCAGGACAACTTTGCAAGACCCTGTCTCAAAATGAAAAGTTAAAAGGGTTGAGGGTGTAGGCCAGTGGAAGAGTGCCCTGGGTTCAATCTAATTGCAATGTCTGTAGATATTATTATACTTTGCACATTATACCATGACTTGGAAAGTAACTTTTTTTTTTTTTTAAGATTTATTTATCACATTTCAAGGAAAACAGCAGTAACCACAATGCCACACCCACTAATTCTAGCAGTCCTTTCCTCTCAGTCCTGGAAAACAGCTGCTTTTTTTGAGTTCACATCAGTTCTCCGAGCTTCTTATTCATGTTTCTCTGCTATTGTTTTTAAACCTCCTCTCTGGCTTAGGACCTAATTTTTTTCCACAAGAACCTAACTGCAGAATTTTTGCTTTTCTTGTAGAAGAAATTGGGGGTTAATGACAAAAGAAAAACAGAAATCTACCTTTCAGGTCTGTAACTAGTTACTTCTATAATTCAAGCTGTGCTGTCTAATAAGTCAAGACTAGCTATGGTTAAATCTGTGGGGAGATATATGTGAATCTGCCAACAAGCATTGCAATTCAAAATGAAGTTTCGTAAGTAATGATAAGAATTCTGCTTTATCACAATGCATTTGAGAAGATCCTGACAGAAATCCTGAAGAAGATTAATGAGAAAATATGAAATGGGATTGAACTGAGGGAAAGTTAATATATTGCCTAGCAGTACTGTCATTCTAAAATAACCAAAAAACATTCGGAAGAGTCTATAAATACTGAAAAGAAATGAATGCTTAGAAACTACAGAAGAAACATTCAAAAGGATTATTTGCATTAGAGATAGCAGGAAGGAAATGGTCAACAAAAATATATTTATTTGACATTTACATTGTATTTGGACTTTGCAAATAATTTCCAAATTTTATACATTCCCAGGAAAAAAAAAAGAAAGAAAGAAAAACTGTATTGGGAACTGTAGGTGTTGATATATCAAAAGGCTAACCAAATCAACTTCACCATAGTTTTTTTTTTTTAACTAATTACCAAAACACATAAAATTTTAGTACACTTATAAGAATGTAAAAAAGCACATATGCAAATTCAAAATGAAAATTCAGGTAGAAAAATCAGTGCTTTCCCTGAGCACTCTACAATTTGCCAGAAAGTATGTTAAATATTATGGACAGGGAAAGTATTAAAAATATATTTCCTTCCCAAGAGTTGACAATCTACTTGATGACATCGATCTGCATAAACAAACACTTATAGTGAGTATTTAACTTGCACATAATTCTCTAAAATCAAACAAAAGAAAAGAGAAAGGTCAATGGACTCCAGATTCCTTTACTCAGAGACCCACTCTGCCTTCCTCTGGAGGAAGCCTCCGGCAACTCTTCTAGCAATGCCTTCTGGCTGGCATTTAAACTTTATCTTGGTTATTATTGCTTACCAGTCATGAAAGTATATTTATATTATTTGTCAAGCCTTATTACTCTTGAAGAATGAGAGATGCTACAGGAGTTAAAATAACATTATGTCTACAAAGGGATGGCCTGGATTAAAGCTAAGCATTTCAGTTCCACTTAAGGTTTAGGTATTACTCTCTCTTTGTGATGCAAATTGTTCTACAGCACATGGATTTTCTTGGTTCTGGGAACCATCATGGGGAGCAAAGCTGAAACTAGCTCATCTGCAGTCTGCAACCATTCTGCTGCATTATGTGGATACCTCAGAGCAGCAGTGAAATCAGCCTGACTCTGTTTAATAGGATAAGTCATGGCTTAGGCCAGCCACTGGCCTAACGTGGAGGGTGTGTGTGTGTAGAATATCTTTTCAGCATAAATTTTATGGAGAAATTGTGAATAAGAAACAAAATATATAAATTCAAATTATTAAGACCCTGGTACAATTTCTTCAGAAGGAGCAATCTTACAAAAATTAAATTGCTTCAATACAATTTAGTAAAATCAGCACCACAATAAAAATAAATAAATAAAGGGTATTGTGTCCATCTAAAACTAAAAAAAAAAAGAATTTGGACTTTTTTCTTTGTTTTTCAAGCATTTTTATGAAAATGCTTTTTAAAATATGACTTTGAGTTATAAGTTTTCATCTCACCCTTGTATTGAGACTAAGTGAGCTTTCAGCTAAATATTCAGTAAAATTTTAAATTTAGCAGAAGTTTCGTGATTAAAGAAAAAGGGTCAACCATGATATAAGTAGAAAACAATGACAACAACAACAACAAAACAAAATGCTGTAAGACCAGGCCTCATATACTATCCTGATGTTTTCCCCTACTTCCTCTGTCCCTAACACACTACTGATCAATTTCTGGGTTGGAGAATAGGACGAAGATTGCATGCAGGATATTCAAATCATCAAAAACTACATTTCAAAATTGTTGAGTTACATAACATTTTCAGAATCTTAGTTTATTGTTCCTTAAAGGACTATTACCTTTTTCATCTTCTGTCTAAAGACAGACTGCTGTAGACTACTAATTGTGTACAAACACAATGAAAAGAAATTAGAAATAAATGGAATAAGGAGGGATGAGATACAGAAACAAATCAGAAAAAAAGAGTAATTTTGACTATGTAGATAAAACATATTCATGAGTTTGGAGCACTGGTGTTGGCAATTAAAGGATGAAGATTTTCATGTGAGAAAATTGGTAGAAAACTCATTTCACGTTGAGAGAACATATGAAGATTGCCTGAGTGATGCCTGCTACGGAGGAGCTAGTTAATAAATAGATTTTCCTTTCTGTGATCAATAAACAAAGCATGACAATGCCTGAATGTTTGAAGAAGGGTTAGTTTGAAGATCATAGCTCGAGTGGACAGTGTGTGAAGGACCCATGAAAAGAGAGAAGATGCTGGAAGCGAAGGAGTACAGTTTTTGAAGCCAGAAATAGGTTTCATTATTTACTATTTGTATAATCTTGCATAAATTTCTTCCTTGCGGGCCTGAATTTTCTCATTTGAGACATAGAGATTGTTTTGTTTCTTAGGGGCTATGGTAACAAAGTGCCACAACCTGGGTCATTTAATACAAAATAAATACACTGTCTCATAATTCTGGGGGCCACAAGTCTGAATCTAAGGTGTTAGTAGGGCTATGCTCCCTTTGAAGGCTGTAGGAGAATCCTTTCTTGGCTCTTCATAACTTTCGGTGCTTGTTGCAGATCTCTGATGCTTCATTTTTGCCTCGAGGTTTATAACTCGTATCTCTGCCTTCATTGTCACAAGGCTTTATCTTTATTAGTCTCTGTTTTCACGGCCATCTTCTTTTTTTAAAATTTTTATTGTTGGTTGTTCAAAACATTACATAGTTCTTGATATATCATATTTCACACTTTGATTCAAGTGGGTTATGAACTCCCATTTTTACCCCGTATACAGATTGCAGAATCACATCAGTTACACATCCATTACATGGCCATCTTCTTATAAAGACATTAGTCACATTTGATTAGGAGTCTACCTAACTCTAATATGGCCTCATCTTAGCTAATTATATCTGCAGTGGCCCTATCTCCAATAAAGTCAAGTTTTGAAGTACTTGAGTGTTAGGATTTTAATATTTCCTTTTTGGGAACAGTGATTCTTATGGTTTGGATCTGGAGTGTCCCACCAAAATCTCATGTGTTAGGCAATGCAGTAATGTTTAGAGATGAAAATATTGGATTATCAGAGCTCACAAGGGGATTAGACCATTTGATGGATTAATAATTTGTATGGGCTACTGGGCAATGTGGTCCCTCTTTCTCTGCCTCCTGGCTGCCATGAGCCAAGCAGCTTTCCTCTGCCACTTGTTTCTTCCATGATGTTCTGCTTCCCCTCAGGCCCCAGAGCAAGATAGTCCCCTGATCATTTACTGAGACCATAAACCCAAAATGAAATTTCCTCTTCTAAATTGTTCTTGTCAGTTTTTTTTTTTTTGATCACAGAGATAAAAAGTTGACTAATATAGAAATAAAATTCAACACACAGCAGGAGTAGTAATACCTTCTAATTTCATTATGTTAATAGGAGGCTTAAATATGACAATGATGATGATGTATATATGTTATAACATACAACTTATCAGGTAATTCATCTACATTTAACTTCACCTAAGAGAGTTTCATGCAGCCATCACACCCTTAACCTAGGTGCCTCATATGCTCCCTCAGAAATAAGAGAGCCTCCACAAATGTTATGTTTGAAACACTAATATGAAGTACAGTTGTTCCTCAACTGAATTTGTGGGAAATCATCAATGATATCTAATTTGATATATTTTTGAAATGGATTATGATTTCCTGATTGCTTATAAAAATGCAATTAAGAAGAGTTAAAATCAATTGAGTGCATGCTATGTGCTGAGCAAGGCTATGAATGATTTATGAAAATTAACTGTCACCCAAATAGTTACAGGAACATTCTCATTTTAACAAATGAGGAAAGTGAGGTACAGAGATGTTAATTGCCTTGCACAAGATCACATAAAGAGTAGAATCCAAAATCCAATGGTATAGATTTACGTCACAGGTTCTAAGATTCTACCCTCTCTGTCTCATAGAGAGCAAACACATCAATAAATAAAGGAAAGAACCATTTCCATTTTTTCCCCCTTAGTTGCCCTAGTTTTTCCTGAAATCATAGGATGTTTCACCATGCCTCCAGGGACAAATTATATACTAAAATAAACTGACAGTGTCTCAACTCAAATGGCTGCTTTTTCCATCCTTAATCCATGTTCTTTGGAAAGATGAAGGGAACAATTTCTTCCATTGTCCTGATTTCTTTATCTAAAATGCCTGGTCATAAAATTTAACCTAATTCACATAGCTGGACTTCGTTATACAATTATAAAAAGTAAATTAAAAACAGGGTAAGAGTTTAGGTTTAAAATGTGACTTCTAAAATCCCCATATCAAACTTGTAGCAATTTTCAAAGACCTATATTAAATGCATGTCAGCATCATAGAGTAAAGGTTACTTATGCAGGGCTATTAGCTCAAGCCCTCCTTTGCCTGCCTTTTCTGTCCTGCTGCTTGTCCTTTGGCCATTTTGTTCCCATTATGCCCTTGCCAGTGCACATGAAGGAAAGATATCAGTATATGAAAGTTGTGTTTGTCATGCAATTACTCTAGGCAAGCATTTTATGCTCTAGGCAATTAAAGCTTCATTCAGAGGATATGTTTGTGAACATTCTGAGATTGACATCAACCTAAACTATCTCTGTCACAGTTACTAGGTATAATAAAATATTAATTAAATATTTGGAAAAAAATTACATAGCAAGCAAGGAAGGAGACTAGTTTTGCACGTGTAAGTATTAGTTGTTACAATGAAAGAAATTTTCACCAACCCACATGTATGTTATTGCCACTCTCTGAACATGAAGGAAATGTAACCATGGAGTTGAATTTGACTCTCCCCTAAGTAACAGACCTGTGCTTCTAGTCCTGCAAGAGATGTCCCCACATAAGTACAGCACAGGCAGTTCTAACTCCTTAGGGTCCAAACCAAGCATCATCTTTTCTTAGCCAACATGTGGTACTGAGACTATGCATTTGAGGGATCTCCTTGGATTATCTTCAATACCTGCAAGATGCTATCTAATCCTTTAAAAATGTTTAGCTATTTTAATTTTGGGTCACTTTTTGTGATCCAAACTATATTTTTGACAATGATGATTCTCTCTTGTCCTTTTAATTTTATCTTTATTTTTGGGGTTTAATTTTTTTCTTTCATTACCTTCTTGAGTTCTATTCTAGAGCATTTGTATCTCTGATTTGTGACCTTGCTTCAAATAGTTGTTTACATGATGAAATTAAAATTATGAATTGTAATGCTTTCTTTTCTGCTGTTATGTATAACAAATTAGAATAAATAAATTTTAAAAAGAGAGATGAAGTTTTGCTTATGAGATTGTTAAGTTTCTTGTGTTTTCTAGGTAAAAAAATAAAATAAAATAAATACTTCCAGTGAAATAAATTTTGCACCTTGTGACATCTGATATGTGAATTAATCATTCAATCAATACATATTTATTGAGTATTTACTTTATGCTTATATATTTCCGTGTCATAATAATATGTCTATCATTTAAACTTGTCTTGACTATCAGAATATTTTTTTTATTTTGGTAATCTGCAAAATTAATTAGAAGTCACAAATAGGTAAAAATACACCATAAATGTAACTTACTAATAATTTTCTGCAATATATTTAAAATACAAATTTTCTAAGAATAAATTGCATTTTCATGAAGGATTGTAATTATTTTAAAAATAGTATTTATTCTATTATTTAAAAACATCATTATGAGATATTTTTGTGTCTGAAAATTTCAAAGTATCCTCTTTACATGGCAATTCTTGGAAATGGATGATATACCTAATATATCTAATATCTGACTGACATTTATAGTTATAAAAGGAAAGAATAGAAAAATATTTTTAAAAATTTTAGTGTTTTACTCTGGACACAATACATAAATGCTGTTCAAATTACTATAAAATACAGTGTTAATCAGCATTATATAACTAGAAACACATAAACACCATGAGGGTAAAAGTCTTTGTCACTGGTCTATGACATATACCCAAAACAGGCGTGGGACACAGTAGATGCTTGATAATTCCTGGATTCCCTCTCAGGTCATTCTGTAAGAATGTTCCTGTGTGAGAAGAAAGCAATAGTGTTGCTTTTGTGATAATTCTCTATTATTTCACTATGTAAGTTTTAGGAAAATGATGATTCATCAGTATTTCACTTAACTGCCAGGGCCAATTAATGAGATAGAAGGAGTCAACATTCTTTCATTACAGATGAGGATATTTCAGCTTTGGAAGGATAAATAACTTGTCTAACAGAGCAAATCTTGTAAACATAGGAGCTGGGATTCAAACCCAGGCCACTAGGTTTCAGAACCTGAGCTTTTTAACCACTACACTCTGCTGATAGAATCTAGTACAGTATGTATGATCCTATTAGACATGATACACGCACTAGTTCTAAATATGAGTAATCTTAAAGGGCAAGTATTATTTTCTTGACAAGGAAACCAATGCTTAAATAAGTGAAGTGTTTGGCCCAATGTCACAGACCTAGGGTAAGTGGGAAGGGACCTGGGCATTAGTAACTCAAAGCCCATACGTTCTATATCACACTGTGATGCTTCTTACCACTTGGTGCTTTCTCATATACCCAGAGTGCAAGTTGGAGTCAAAAGCATGGTATGTATCACATGGTGGGAGGGAGTGGATACCGGGGAGCAAGGAGAGGTGGTGCCTTGGTCCATTCCTGGAAACTCATAGATTTACTGCCTGCATAAATATCCTGGCACACTATTAAACCAAACCAACTTCAAAGTGATGGAGATTTTGTGAGATGATAAGATCTTAAAATCATATGCTTTGAATAATTGGTCTTTCTATAATATCTACTGAAAATTTAGATACAGAAAAAATTATTTCCAAACTCTGCTCTACTTTAGAAGTAATGAAGAAGATATACTCCTCTCAGGACTTATCCACACATTTCTTCTTTGGTCTTCTTTTTTTGGTCATTTCTTATTCATATAAATGCTTTAAACATAACTAACACTGTATCTAAAAGTTTTGTACTGAGGTTTTAGCAGTAACAGCTGGAGTAGTGTCAACAGCAGATGGAGCAGGAAGCAGAAAAGAGCCTAGAGAACTTTTAAAATTGGGGGTGACCTGGCATGTAAGCGAGATCAGGAGTTGGGTGAGAGGAAAGATAGATGGGAGAAGGAAGAATAACAAGGCTCTGGGAGGGGAAATCCATTCCCATTTACTTTTCTGTAAAAAGGAAGTATTTTAATAGCAACCCTGTTCATGGCACCTGATAGTATTTCAAGTCCCTTTATCTAAAGCAGGTAAAAGATATAGTTTAGGAAATAAAATTTGTGATCAAAATAGATGAATGTACTTCTAGAACTGATTGTAAATTGCATTAGTCTATTAAGGAGGATTCTTTGATTATTTATTCATACTGGTTTATAAAAGTGGAAATGTTCAGTGGAAAGGGTAGCTTTATATATTGCTTTAGGGCCTTAAACATTGTCACCAGGACTCTGTATCTCTATCTGTCACTTAGCAAAAAAGACTAGTAGTAGCCCCTGAGTCAATTTATATATTCATCCACTCTAGAAAAGTCAGTCTTTTCTTATTGCTGTGCCATAAATGTTCCTGGATGAACTCTTTTGCTTGGGTAACTTGCCCTCTTTGCACCAATCATCATGGCTTATGAAAGAACTGTTGTTTGTCTACTTGTTAAGGGAAAGCAAGGTCTACTTTACCCTTGGTAATGACTCTTTATATACTAATTGGTGGAGATTCCCCATAAGAAAGGAATAAGAGGAAGAACTATGTAAGAATATAAGACAAAGGATGTTTATGCTTAGAGCTTTGCATTTATTTCTGTATGTTTCATGTTCCTAAGAGTCTGAAGCTGAAAAATGTATCCAATTATGTTTTCCCTTTGTGTATCCACTTAAAATGGTAATAATGGGTAACATTTGTTATTTGCTACTATCTGCCGCTACACTAGGCATCTTATATGTTTTCTCATTTAAATCCTACAATAGCCTTATCACCATTTTGCAAATCCAGAGATTGAAGTTCAGAGAGGTTAACTTGCTCAAGGCTACACATAAAGCAACATTTGCTGCAAAATAATTTATCCTACTGGATGGTAGTTACCATGTCATTTTAATTTTGCGAATGGTCATCATGACACGTCGCCATCATTAATACCCTGGGTGTGCATCAATAGTAATATAAAGAATAAAGAATAGTAAAGGTATCATTAAACAAACAAAATAATAACAGACTAATTACTAACATTTGACATTATATGCCAGATACAAATGGCCATTTTCTCTGTAGCAGCCACAGGAATTTTTCAAAACTATGAATCAAATCAGGTCAGCCCCTGTTTAAAAATCTCCATTGACTCACTTTGCAGATAAAATGAAACCCAACCTTCTTATCATGGGATAAAAGGCTCTGCTTCCCTCACTACACTCAACTCACACCCCTCCCCTCCATGCTCATTTTGCAACACATCAAGTTCTTTTTCAGTTCAACACATTTGCACTTGCCATTTTCATCCTCTGGCAAGTTTTTGCCCTTTTTGTGTGCTGCTTTTGTTGTTGTTCTTTGCAGGACTGGTTCCCTCTCACATCAGATTTCAACTGAAATGCCACTTGAAGGAAAAGCTTTCCAGGGCCATCTATTAAAGCCAGTCTCTCTCTCACACATCCTCTTAGTTACTTCCTTCGTGCTGTTTATAGTCTCTTATTGTCTACCTGGGGCTGCTCATGTGTCCTTAGCACTGTGAGCACAGAGCCAGGCACATAAAAGGTATCCAGTGCTTCTAGGGGAAAAGATTATTTATAGCACCCTATGAGTTGGACATTATTGTAATCTTACTTTATACCGATAATGAGATGGGGGCAGGGGTGTGTGCGTTAAAGGGCCCCAGATAAAGTGTCGAAATTTTACCCAGCTAGTAAGCTGTGGAGCCTCCATTCAAAGCTCATTTCCTGTCCTTATTGGCTTGGGGCTTTCCTAGATCTTAGTTAGAACTGGAACTAAATAGCATAACTGTATGCTAATACCATTTTCTCTCTAGGGAGCAATATTAGTCATTTATAAGGTATAAGGCAGGGATGTGTCTGTCTTTTAACTCCTTCTAGCAATTTTTTTCACATTTCAGAACTATTCTTGGCACATTAATGACTCAGTATCAACAACATGGCTTTTCTTACAACTGTTCAATTCCTGAAAATATTTCAGGCTTCACATAGCATTGTTGAATATGAAATAAATTACACTGTGGATGCAATTTTCCTTATTGAAGATCTTCAGTTATGCCATCATTTAACTATGGGTAGACCAGATATACTTTTATGAGCCCTTCTTCTTTTCTCCTTTCCCTCTAGCCTTAAAAATGTCATTATTCAGACTAACTCTGTATTTATTTGCTAGCCTAGATAAGTGACCAGATAGTTATTTCTAATTTTTTTTTATAATCATCTTTTAAGTGGGAACTACTGCATTTATATCTGGACTTCCTCTTCAAAATCCATGGAGTTATCTCCATGAAGAGCAGAATAATTTGGAGAGAAGGGTAAGATCAGAAGCCCAGAATTTTAGTTGGGTTATAACATTATTTGGTTGTGATTTAGCCGTGTAAGAGAGAAGAAGGGGAAAGAAAGGAACACTAAGTCCCCATTCTGTGTTAGTCACTTGATATTTTTATTCTTTTTAAATTTACTCCCAAACCCAATTAGGGCACTATTATCACTGTTTCAAAGATGAGAAAAAAGGTTTGTGAATTATTTTCTAAAAGGAAAAGGCAGTGCTAGGTGACAGACACAGGATTCACAGGTAGGTGTCACTGAGTTTCCAGTCTGACAAAAATCTCCACATCACACTAGAAGATGACACCAGGTGGGGGAAAAGGACAGATCAAAATTTGTCTGGGTCTCAGTTCTTTAGTCTGGAACATGAGATGGCTGGGAAAGAGTTTCTAAGGGTCCCATTTAAACAAACTTAGAAAAATTCTCCGTTTCCAATTATTCTTAACTTATTAACAAAGCCCATTTTATCCATAAATGCTTATTAAATGAATCTGAAGAAACTCCGAATGTGACATGGGGAAAAAAGGAGAATAGGCAGGCCCAGAAGATACTGCACCAGCAAGTGGGCAATGATGCAGAGCAAACAGGAAAGCCAGCTCCCTGTACAAACTCAAAAGTTTGGGGGAATAAGTGACTAAATTCTCACTAAACAGAACTGGTTCTTGGCAAAAAAGTAAGCTAAAAGAAGTTTCGTTTGACTGTTTCATTCTCACCATTCTCCTGGCCTGGCACATGCCCTCTCTGGGCACAAAGGGGCATCTGACTCTGCAAGCAGTCCACAAGTTCCCTTCCTGATAAGCATGGGAGGACAGAGGATGGGGAGGGAACAAATGATTGCTGGGTCTCTGTGAATCTGAGCCCACAGGAATCAATTAACAGAGGAAGCAAGTATAAGCCCCGAATGTCATTTGCCTCTCTGTGGTTGAGCTTTGTGATACCGTCTCCATCTAGGGTTGCCAGATACAGTGAGTAAAAATGTAATGTGCTCATTTGAATTTCAGATAAATGTGAAATAATTTTTAGAATACCCCATGCAACACTTGTAACATAATTTTCCATAAGAATTATTCCTTGTTTATTTGAAATTCAAATTGAACTGAGAATCTTGTATGATTTTCAGGAAGCCCAATCTAAGTCACTTTTTAGAAATGATAAAACATTCTGGTAATGTCACTCTCTTATTCATAGGTGGGTATTAAGAAAATTCTTTCTGGACTGAGCAATTCATCCACCTTTTGTTCACTGCCTGCCTGGTGCTCTGAAGCTGTGGCGACCACAAGCTGCCTCTGGGGACCTGACATTTGGGACTTGGCACACAGAAAGAATGAGAGAGAACTGGTGAGAGAAAAAAGACCCGAAGAAATGGCTAAAAGGTCTCTCTCTCCTTTGCCTTCCAGATAGACTGTGGGAAGAATTTTCATTTCTGTGCCTTTTAGTCTAAGACTGGGGAAGGAAATTTGAAAGTCACTTGTGTTGATTACTCTTCCCTCACCCTTGACTCTCTGGGTTGATTTGTTGATTCCCTGCAGCATTCCTGCCCACTGACTGTTGTGGTAGCCACCTTGCTCCTTTGACCACCTAAAGAATTCCTGCATGGTTAATTTTATAATTTTGGAAAAAGAGGATTATACTCCAGTCAAAAGGCAACTCTCTCTCTCAAATAACTCAGGCTTTTTTCTCTCCTTCCTTAATCTACAAGAGTTCATCTTGCATATAATTTGCTAAAAATTGTAGCACTAGAATCAGTATTACAGTGCATGCTAGAGAACTCCAAAATGGTACCCATATAAGAAAGTAAACAATAATCAATAATAATTTAAGAAATGTTTATACATAGTAGCAGATATTTCATTTTCTCATAAAAATAATTCTGGAAAAAGCAGCTTACAAATATTTAATTTTTCTTTTTGAGGGTTAATTCAAAAACACCTGTGTACTACTTTCTGTCTTCACATGTTAGGTGAAATTCTAGAAGGTTCTGGGAGGGAAATATTATTTGACTATCCAAGAAAAATTTAATATGTACATTAAAATTTCTTCTTCACAGGAAATTGCTTTGCCTTCGGAAGAAGGTGGAAGTCAGGAATATTCTGGATAAGTTCCTCAGAGTTTCTTTTCCTTCTGGCCCTACTAGCTATCCTCAAGGAGCTGCTTGGATAGGTCATCTCTAACAGTGGACAGATGGCTAGAGAGAGCAGCTCTGACCTTTGTTCTTGGTCAGGTTGAAATCTATTTCTCCCACTCTGCCTTCTCCCCTCAGAGGAAAGAAAGATAGTAACGATTGGCAAGCTGTCTTCCAGAGCCAAAACTAAATTAAATGACTGCAACTGCCACCCACAACCAGGCTGTTACAACATTAATTCATCAGCCAACAGTGTAGTAACAAACAGAATTTGTTCTTTTATGCAGAACAAGTGTCTCTCTTGAATGTTTAAGTTTTTAGGACTGTATTAGTGACCAATGACACAGTGCTTCATATTGATCATTTGAATAAAGATTCTTTTAGGAATCTTTTATCCTGTAATAGTCATGATTATTGTTAATAATACTATTGTAGGTAAAAAAATAAAAACATGGATGCTGTTTGTTTAGGTTCAAAGAAGGATAGTTCTGACTCAGAGGCCTCAAGCTAAATTCCACACTGGGCATAGGAAAACAGGAGGCACAATAAATTGAGGGCAATCCCTCGGCTTAGAGGCCAAGAGGGATGGATTGTGGAACAGAAACTGGGAAAAAGCGGAAATACTGTCTTTAACCAATAATAAATCTTACCCTTTTATCCATACAACTGCTTTAAACATTGTTAGAAATGATTACTAATTGACGTAGCCTCACTTTTATTTTGTAATCTGAATAAAAAATTTTAAATAATTTTTTGTGTATAAATATTTACCCCAGAAGTTCATTAAATGTTATACTTGTTTATATGTCTTGAATTTAGTCACATCTATTTTTGTTACTTATTTGTATTAATGTTTTATTTTTATTAGATATTAGACTTTTAAATAAGTATTTATTTTAAATTTATAGGCTGAGTCTACATTTTACTACTCTTAAGACAGCATAGAAATTGGCATTAATTCATATTTAGAGAGAAAATAAACTTTGTTCAAATTTGTCTGTTGATTTACCATGTAACTTCTGTGACAAAGAAGTGAATTATATGCTCAAAGACCTTACCATTTCTTAGTTTCTTTTATTACTAGGAAAATGTTTTAGATCAAATAACAATAAAGGAAAAATGATAAGGATCATTACAAGTCCTAAAAGGATTTGTAACGGATTATTTACTTGCATTTTTCTCTCGGTTTGCTTTTCAACCTTGTACTTGGGGAGAAAGGACTCTAATAGCTCATGCCCTAAGGGAAAAGTAATTAAATGTTGCCCCTGAGGATTGAAATGGAGCAAATTATATTCCAGGAATGTGTAATTATGTAAAAATTGAACCCCACTATTTTATATAACCATAAGGCAGAGTTTAAAAGTTGCCCCAAACATTTTTTAAATGTTTTCTTTTTTTTTTTTTGTATGGTCCTAGATAGAGTAGGATTTCCTGTTTCAGTCAGTATTCTGATGGTGAGTTTTAGTCCTCCAAATTTGATTGAAATTAACAATGAAGATCAACAAATCAAATTCTTAAATGAATAAATACAAAACAATCACGCTGTATCCATGGAAAAGATATTTAGTTCATGCACAAAAAAGATAAACTATTCTGTAAAAGGTAGTGGAGGATCTATATTCTTAATTAGATTTAATATATTATAAAGAAAAAGATTTCAGAAATGGCTATTTTGTATTAAATAGAAACAAGATTTGATAAAAGAGGAGAATGATGAGATGAAATTGAAATGCAGGCACAGATTGAATAATGATGCTTTGGTCAATGAAGGATGGCATATATATTGGAGGTCATAGAAGATTATAATGGAGTTGAAGAGTTGCTGTCGTATAGTGGCATCGTAGTCATTGTTAACACTGTAGACTGTTTGTGGTGATGTTGTTGTAAACAGATGGACTGTATACACTTCTGGGTAATGATAATAAACGACTGTTACTGGTTCATAGATTTACTATATTTAATCAATATTTTAGAGTACAATCTATATAGACATATATAAAAGTTAACTGTAAAACAGCCTTGGGTAGGTCATCTAGAAGTTTTCTAGAAGAAGCACTGTTAACATAGGAGGTGACATCACATATATGCCTCTTCCTCTGAAGACCTTCCAGTGGCCCAAAATGTGGACCAGGAGGACAGTGATATCAATGATTCTGATCCTGTGTGGCCTAGGCTTATGTGCATGTTTGTGTCTTAGTTTTTAACCAAATGTTTTTTAAAAAATTAAAAATAGAAAAAAAGCTTATAGAATAAGGATAAAATGAAAATTGTACAGCTGTGCATGGTGTTTATATTTTAAGTTGTGTTATTACAGGAGTCAACAAGTTCATAAACTTAACAATTTATAAAGTAAAAAATGTCACAGTAAGGTGATTTTAATTTATTTTGAAGAAAGAAAAAAATTTTTAATAAATTTAACGTATCCTAGGTATGCAGTGTTTATAAAGTCTACAGCAGTGTCCAAGAGCCTCTGTCTTCCCCTTTACTCAGCCCTCATGCACTGACTCATCGAGGGCAACTTCTGGTCCTGCCATCTCCATTTCTGGTTAGTGCCTGGATGAGTGTTCCATTCTTATGTTTTATATTGTATACTAGTGTACCTTATCTATTTAGGTATGCTCATATGCACAAATTCTTACCACTGTGTTAAAATTTCCCACAGTGTTCACTATATTACACTCACATGCTATACAGCTTGCAGCCCAGGAGCAATGTGCTAGACCACGTAGCCATGGTATATGACAGGCTGTGGCAGTTGGGTTCATGTTAAGATTCTGATGTTTACACAATTTAATCACTTAATGACTCATTTCTCTAAGGGTATCTCCTGTCTTTCAGCAATACATGATTGTAGACTAGACAAATTAATATTGAAAACAGTAAGAGGTAATAGACAATAAAGATTACTTGAAACTAAGCAGAAGAGAAATCTGAGAAAGATCCAGAACATGAAGAAAGCCAAAAATTCAGGGGGAAAAATAAACAAAGTTATCAGAGTGGAGTATAGAAGGAGGAGACCTACTTTATGAATAACCAGAGTCACTAAAGAATAATAAACACAGTGGACTCAATAATTAGTCATGCAGTAGGATGAAAAATATAGGCTAATCATGTTTTGGAACTGGAAAAAGACTAAAACTGAATATTTATAGGACCCGCTGAACGTTTAAAAATCAAATAAGCAGAAATTAATATCAAAACATGCTGCTAATAAAAACAAGTCAAGGTTTTACATGAAGTTAGGCTAACAAGACAATTAGTCCTACAAGGACAGAAAGAAAAAATATCTTTCTGCTCTAATCTCAATTTTCATCCCTTGGAGGTAGGCACTTGAAATCCTTAGAAGTTTTTGATGGCTTTTTATTATAAATTTCTAAATATATAAGATCTAAGTGTCATATTGCTATTACTAGACTATTTTTAGTATTAAATATTATCTATTGACTTCCTGTATGAAAGATAAGGGTCTAGCTGTCTTGATTCTCTTCAGCATCATCTTTCACCCTCTTCCATTCTAATCCTTCCAAGAAGTTGTTACAACTTTGACTTACAGTAATGTTATCCTTGTATTCCCAATTCTGAATCCTAATTATTTACTGTACCATTTTATTACTTCATCTATAAGCAATTAGAGTCTGCTCTTTTCATGCTGTTTTTAAATTACATAATGACATGAATAAGAATCCGCAACCCCATGTATTGAACCATCTGTGAATCTGTTCAATTTGAAAATTCTTATCCTTAGGGTCTATAGATTTTTTAGCTTTGCTCTGTTTTCTTTTAGGAATTCCTATCAGTTGGACATTCAGTGTCATGAATTGGTTCTCAATTTTCCTCATTTTTTGCTTATATTTTTCCTTTTTTGACATTTGTTGATGCTACATTTCTTTTTTACATTTCATTTTATTTTTGTTGTCTTATTTTTAATTTTCAAGCGTTCTTTTTTGATTGGTTTATGAATATTCATTTTGTAGCCCTTTGTTCTTATTTCATGCATATATAGCCGCTCTCTTTGTCTCTCTGAACAAAAGCATTTCAACATTTTAATTTCAACATTTTCCTTCACTAAAATCTTTTCACTTCAAAGTTATTTAAGCTGTTTTATTTTGCTTGGGCGAAAATTTTCCTATTAGGGGCTTTTCTCAAATTTATCATAGAGTGTGTGCTAATATTTAGAAGTATGGCACTAAGACATTCACAAGGAGGAAAATTCGACACAAACAATTTCCTTTCATAGCTTGTTTTCATAATGGCACATCTTCCCTAAATTCCTCATGTCCCCAGGATTAGAATATTCTTGATTTATTCTTTTAAAAGTCATATCCAGATTTGTGTGGGATGTGAGATGGGAAAAATGCCAGTTACCTGATTTAGGAAATGGTGGAGAGTTTCAAGTTTTCGAAACAGGTTTTAAACCATTATACCTATTTCCAGCCCCAGAGGTGTTCCGTGTTCCCCCACCCCAAGAACATCGATGCCTCCATTCTTGAACCTTTCTGGTGGTTTCTGGGATGTAGCATTCCTTCGTTTGTTCTGTCTTCCTTCTCTGGCTCGATGTCTGCTTCTGGTGCTTTGCCAAGTCAGGTACTTGGACTGTCTGCTTTACGGTTTCCAGTTTTGTTCTCCCATTCCTCTTGTTCATGTGGGGATGTGTCCACACTCCTCCACTTACTCATCTCTTCACTGTCAGTAGAATGATGGAGGATAGGGTGGCAAGGAAAAAAATTCAATTTATCTAATTTAAATAGAAATCTAACTATTTAAACTAAAAATAAAGAAGCCTAAAATTCTTTGGTCTAAAAGAAGCAAGGAAAAAAGAAATACAGATTACTTCTGTTTGAGGAAAATATCAGGCTAGCTTTGAATTTCTCTTCCTCAATTACAAATTGCTTTGATTCGGTGCTGTTTTAAGGCCTCTCTCTAATCCTTCACTTCTCACCTTTACTGCTTAGATAATGCCAACTTTCCCCTAAATTTCTCGATTAAACAGATCTCTTCCGTCAGGCCCTTGGTTTCCAGTTAAGCCACATTTATGGGTTCCTAAGAAAGGCTCTCTGCCACAAAATAACTTTAACAGAATTTGACATTCTGCCATTTAATAATGGAATATACACTTTGTGTCTAGAAGGCTTTTAAAGTTTCACAAATCCTTATTAAAATGTAAATGTCTATGGATGGGATAACCTCCTAAGCTATTAGCAATTATTGTGGTCAAGAAAGTCCACTGCGTGAGGGAAGTGCAGCTGATCATGTATACTGACCTTTAGCATTCCAGAATTTTTTTTGGTGTGTGTTTGCCCTTTCTGTTGTATTGCTTTAATTTAGTCATTTATTTTATGCAGTTCTTTGACTTTGGTTAGTGCTTTTTGCTTCAATTATGCCAAATTTGGTTTTTGATATGGCTTCATCTTTTTGTAGCTGTTTTCCTTTCTTTTTGTTATTTCTTCCTCTCAATTTGGGTTTTACACTTCTTGGGCATTTTGGAGATTTGATTGACTTAAGGGCTATTTTAGACTCCTAATTGTTCATGTTTTCCCTCTTAATAAGCAGTTACTGGTGAGTGGGCTGTCTTATTAGATCATGGATGACCTCTTCACTCTTTCTATTTTCCATTCCCTGATCAATCTTTTCACTGATGAGTCACATTAATTGATTAATACACATTGTTTGCAGAAACAGTACTCTGAATTCTATGTTAGCCTACTCATTACTAAAAAATATCATGTTACAAGGTAAGTGTAACAGAAATGGAAAAAGAAAAGGCCAGCTTGAAATAATTGATGTAACAGTATTACTTTAAAATATTATTAGCAACCAATCTCAATTCATTATAGAACTGTTTCAAACTATAAAACTCTGTCTGAGGAGGTGGCCCTGAGATCAGTTGCTTTAGCTTATGAGGATACAGAGTCTTTAATGTGTTATTTCCTATTAGGTACTTGCACAAATCAAACCAGTCCTCCCCCACCCCCAGCAGTCATTTTTTGTTCTCTTTGGAAAAAGGTGAACTGCTGTGTTCTGGTCATTTAATTTAATTGAAAAATTTTTTGCAATGATCTTCATATCTAATGCATTTTCTCAGTGATTTTCACATAGGATTTTCAAGTAACGCACATTTTCAACCATTCAACAATGAGAACAGTTGAAAAACAGAGGACATTTTTTTAAACACCAGCTATCACCATGTTTTTAGACTTAAAATTATGAATTCATCCATAAAATTTTATTCATCTTTACAATACTTTGTTCCTCATTCCAATGAACTATTATTAACTATGACTTATTTACCCTCTTGACATCCTTCACAATTCTTATCAAAGGCTCCCTATGTCTACCATCATTTTTCTGTGCAAAAGCACACAACCAGATTTGTTTTTTTTCTCTCTCTTTTTCAATATAATTCAGTTTCTTAAATCAGTTAAGAAGAGGATTCTGTTTTCTTTCCTTTAAATGGAAACATGTCATTTCCTGAGAATGGCTGTGTGTGTGTGTGTGTGTGTGTGTGTGTGTGTCTAAGTTCATTGTATGCACAGATATAATTTACTTAAATGGAAGCAAGAACTTTTGATGTTCATAAAGTTATGTTTATTTATTAGGGCAAACTGAACGCAGCTTTAAATCACAATATGCCTCTAATAATCAAGTTTGTATGCTTCACAGATTAAGCAAAATCATTATAAGAGCTTATACTATGAGAATCTATTAGTAAGATGTTTAATTAATGTTTCCTATGTGTGTAATGTGTGAGCCTCTAGATCACCAATCTTCCCTTTAAATAAACATAACTTCAAGTCCAATTAGATAACAATGCAGGGTTCAAAAAAGTTTCAATCATATGTTATAAATGAACATGGATGACCTCTTCACTCTTTCTATTTTGTTAATTTTCTGTGCCCACATTCCTTATTTTTTCCATTTTTACAACTCCTTTTGGCTTTTTCAAATCTAAGAAAGGTTAAACATATGAGAGAGAGAGAGAGAGAGAGAGAGAGAGAGAGAGAGAGAGAGAGCTGTTCTCAATTGCAACCTTCAAGATATTAATAGCTGTTGCTCTTTACTTCTTCTGGTTTGGCATCAATGAGAATTACCTGTCTATCTAACCTACTAACCACGTTGTAAGCATACTTTGGAACTGGGACCACATTTTCTATACCTTTGAAGCCCCAGAAAAAGCTCATTAAGGGTTCATGAAGTATTCCTTATCTGGAAGATACACAATGTGTGTTACTTAACTAATGAAAAACGGAATTATGATGGAAATAGCATTTCAATTTATTTAACTGTTCATGAACATTGATCTAAAATATTACTCAGAAGAGGCTATTGATTTAATCACTTCAATTATGCCTTAATGCAATTAAAACAGATAATTAACTTTTTAGCATAATTAAATTTTCACATTCACATGTATAATAAATGACCTTTGTTTCAATTTGTGAAGCATAAAGTAAAGTACATAACCTACAAGACTCTTATATGTATAAAATATTGTATGTTTACATCTGTATACATGTACATTGAATATAGATTTATTTAAATAGTTTGGCATAAATATATGATTACCTAAGGAAATATCTAGACTTCACAGTGGCAAATAACCTAAAGTCTTGCAGTATGGATTAATGGAAAATTTGTAGTATGGAATGAGTAACATCTGCCTTGCCTATTGTAAGAAACTGTTAATCTTCAACAGAAATTCTGTAAATAAGAATGGTCTGAGGATGAATAAAATCAAAATGTTTCAGGAGACAATCTCATTAAATGTATAAAAATAAACAATTTTCACTCAAATAATGTACTATGCAAAAGATACATTTAAACACATAGACATTAATATATTAAACGACAAATAGGCATATCTATTTTTCCTGTGACCTGATAAAAGCTACAGTTAGAAAATGGTGGTCATGGAAATTCACATAGATTATCTCTGTTTTGTAACTTTTTATTTTCCAGTGATCTTTCACTGAAAAGTCGTGATTGAAAATTTCAAATGTTACTCACTGTGATGTAAGGTCAGAGATAGGTTTAAAATATCCTTAGTTAAATTCTAAATTGAATACTAATACTATGAGATTCTACCATGCATGTGTGTGTAAGTGTGTGGTATATACAATGTTACACAATAGCTATGTTAATATTCTTAGCATAAATGTAATAAACCTGATATAAGTTAATAAAACACAGCTCTTAGTTAATAATATACTTTGAAAGAAGCAAATAAAAAAATGTTGATGACTTCATAATGTACATTTGATAATTAATCAGCCTGAAAGATATTTTTTTAGTAAGAAATGCATTCGATATTCTTATAAAGAAAAAGAATTATGGTAAACAATAAGGTGATATTAAATATTTTTATTTGTATGGATATCTGATCGAATTAACAAACAACATCTAGGAAACCTTTTAACAGATTCACTGAAATGTTGAATAGACCTAATTATTTTCCTTATTTTGTGCAGAGTTCAATTAGCTATTTCTTTCCACATTTTGATGGCTGAAGTTGCTGAAGAGGTCAGTGAATCCAAGTGTTTGGATTTTATTTTTTTTAAGTTGTGCTTTCTCATCTTCATTTTGTAAGTATATAGTTATCTCAGGTGGTTTTCCATCTAGGAGACATTGACTCAGCTCTTATATAGGAATGCACAGCAGAAGCTGCATTTCAACATCATCTTGCCTAGTGCGGTCATTCTGGCTCTGGTTTTGGTGATCTACTAGCATATGGGTTTTTGCTGTGTGGTTTCTAGATTCCCTTTGGCTAATTTGTGTTTCTGTGTTCCTTCTACCACTGTCTGCTTTAGGAATATAATTACTCTGCATTTGTGAGTTTGTTCTAGGTCACTAACTAAACTGATGAATCTCCTTGATGTGGATGCAGCTGCCCGCCTGTCCACCTGGGATTTTGTTCACTCACCAATTTGCCTGCCTTGTCTTGCTTGCATTGTCATCCCAGATATTGGCCTTTGCTTCAACTTTGCTTCATGATACTACGTTGTGCACGTTTTTTCTTTGTGATGTTTCTAGTTGTCACTCTCATAGTATTATAGAGCATTTTAGTTATCAAACTTCCGGTGATAAGAAGCACAATATCCACCATGGAACTCATTTTCATTTTTGTTCCACTTATTATTAAAATGTCTTTTCTTATTTTGAGTTTAAATTAGCTTATTCATATTTTTTTTCTATTTTGGTCTAACTGAAAATGAACATAATGTTATTAGTACATTGTAGACTATAAATGGTAATTTATGTTTTGGAAGATGGCGGCGAGGGGAGTGCATTATCCCCGTGTGCTGCTTCACTGTGTGGGAGTATGACAAGTCAGGACGGCTAAAGGATATCTTGTTAGGAATTTCCAGCAATAGTGGGGTGCTCCGGAACCTGGAGGAAGGATTTCCATCGCACGAGGATC
>NW_026000242.1:17541527-17589463 GCF_001458135.2 Marmota marmota marmota
AAAAAAAAAAAAAAAAAAAAAATAAATGGTAATTTATGGTACTGGTAGCTATATTTATACCTCAAAGTTTTCAATTCACAAAGTTTTCTCCTCATGTATAATATAATAGTAGAGATTTAAAAAAAATTGCCTCCAACTTTAATGGAACTCATTATGCTCTAAAGTTAAAATTCCCCCATTCCTTCCTTTAAAGTTTATTTGGTATTTTTTTTTCATTCAAAAAATAACAGTTATTGCAGTAAAACACAATGCCTTTTAATTTTTCCTGTTAAAATGATCATTTTTTTCCATTCTCTGTTTATTATTGAAGTAAAACCCACATGCATTTAATCCAGTTCCTGCAAGTTTATTTTAAATTTTATTGACCTGGAGTTTGCTCTGACTTAATATTTCAGACTATACTCATATGAATCACACATCCCTAAATTCTATTCATTTTAAATGTTAAAGATTTATATATTTCAACAGCTGGATGCATTTTAATAAAGTTTCTTACTCTTTTTCCCCTTTTAGTTTTTAAGAGATATGATTTTGGTTTTTCACAATCTTTATTTTATTCTTAACTTCATCTTCCAAGAATCTTATTTTTGGCATTTTCTTGATTAAATAGCTAAATTTTATTAAGATTTCGTATATCTATTGTAAATAAATTACTGGGAAAAACAGATATATATTACTGTCTATACCATGCTACACTTAGTTAATACTTGATGTTAGCTGATTTAGATTCTGGATTGAATTCATGTATAATATCTACCTATTAATAGATGTACAACCTATGTTTCAGTATGTTTCATGATTCTAGACTAAAATCAAGAAGCTCATTTATGAAAGCAAACTTTGTTGGTTTATTCATCTATATTTTGGAATTCATTTTTAAAAGTAAGGCATTTTAATGTACCACAAATAATAGTGTCTTAGATGAGGCTTATGAAATACAAAATTAAAAGAAGTTTGGACAGTTTGCTTGTCATGGAAATAAAGAATGAGATTTACTTTCAGCTATATTTTTAAATTAAAATATTTTTTCCCAATTAGTTATACATGACAGTAGAATGCATTTTGACACATCATACATAAATGGAGCATAATTCTCACTCTTTTGGTTGTACATGATGTAGAATCACACAAGTCATGTAATCATATATGTACATAGGAAATAATGTCTGATTCATTCATTTACCATCCATTTACTGCAAATGCCATAATTTTATTCTTGTTCAAGCTGAGTAATATTCCATTGTGTATATGAACCATGTTTTCTTTATCCGGTCATTTATTGAAGGACATCTAGGTTGGTTCTGTAGTTTGGCTGTTGTGAATTGTACTGCTATAAACATTGATGTAGCTGCGTCCCTGTAGTATGCTGATTTTAAGTACTTTGGGTTTAAACCAAAGAGTGAGATAACTGGGTCAAATGGTGGTTCCATTACAAGTTAAGAATGAGATTTCATAATATATGAGTTCTTATTAATGCAGGATGTATTAATTATTTTAGCTAATTGGCCATATCTAAACTTAAATATGCTAAAAGGATTGATTTTTTAATATTTAGACTAAATTAATATTTATATTCTCTGATTTACAGCCTTTCCCCCTAATTCAGATTTTTGGTAATTTGAAACATCCAAATTCAGTGTTTTAGGGCATATGTACCTCATCTTGTTAGTTTCCAAACTCCTCATAGCTACATTTGGAACTCGGTATTATCTTCTTCATTACAATTATTAAGAAGCTAAAACTCAAAAAGTGTAAGTAATTTGGCAAAAGTTACAGTTAAAAAATGGTGGTAATGAAAATTCACACAGATTATCTCAGTTTTGTAGCTTCCTCTTTTCTGGTGATCTTGATTTCATCCTTTCACATTGGAAGCACTTACTTCCATTTGCCCTTGACAATGGCAAAAACTGTAACCGCTGTCTAATCTCAATTTCAGTCACTTACTTTGTGAATCCCATTGCCTGTCCCTCTGACTAATTCTCTCCACAGCCATTCACCAGCAGAACTTTGACCCTGCCAGAACTCAGTGGTTCATTGGTTCTACTATTTTTGTTCTTTCCCTCATTGTCCTTAAGTGTTTTCTTACTCAAGATTTATGGGTAATCAGAGTAGTGCTTACATACAACTCCCTTTTTCTCTCTGATTTGCCTTATTTATTTGGCAAATTTAACCCAGATTAAGTCCAATTTTCATCACTCTGAACCTGTATCCTTATAGGTGAATGTGGCTGGCGAAAAACAAACAAACAAACAAACAAAAACCAGAAAAACCACAGTCTTAGTAACTTGTCTCCTTTTAAATTCTAAATGGTTTCTGGTGATCATATTTTGTGTTTGTTTTTCATTATCATTCTTACTTGCCCAAGTACTATTTAAAATATTTTTCTTCTCTTTCCTTAACTTCTCTACATATTCAACTTCAGCACGTCATCTTGACTTCTGCTTTATCTAAATATCAAAGCTCTCAGAACAGAACCCCTAAGAACTTCTACCATTCTATCTGCCCATGCATTTATCTTGGTGGGTGAACATTTCACGTTGTCTGCTGTTACTAGGGTGAACATTCTGTGCTCTAAGGTAGAACCAAGACTTTTATGTGTAGCGTAGGTCCCAACTTCTGTCACCTACTCAGGGACGTCTCCAGTAATTCTCCCATCTATCTCCATTATCATTATTATTTTTTATTTCTCTGGTGATCATTTCATTAGCTTGCTTATAAAAGTTGGAACTGAACCCTTTTTTCCTGCAGCTGCTGCCTCATTTTTATCCTTGTCTTTACAGAAAAATGTCTTTGGAAGAGTCCCTTTTCTTGTTGTCTTCATTTTCTTTCTTTCTTTCTTGAACAGCTTCTCATTAGGTGTTTGCCCTGTTCAATGAAGTTGCTCTTGTGGAAAACACCAGTGACCTCCATGTTTTTCCCCAGCAGGCATTTCTCAGAACTCATCTCACTTGATTTACAAAGAGCATTTGACCAAATCAGTCACTCTTCCCTAGAAACCATTTTATACTTGGCATGTAAACTGTCACATCACCTAGTTCTCTTTCTACCCTCCCAGCTACTCTTTCCCTAGTCTTTTCACTGATCCACTTTTTACTCAATCATTTCTAAAGCTTAGAGTGGCTCAAGGCACAGTTTATTATTATTTGGATCTATTTTTTTCTGTTCCAACTTTCTATCAGCTGATGATCTCTAGAGATGGCTTTCAGCATCATCTTACTACTAATAGCTCTCAAATTTATATCTTTATTCTGATCCTCTCTTTTGAATTGAGAACAACATATCTAACTGCCAACTTGGAATTTGTTCTGGAATAAAATTAGGCTTGGAACTATGTCTACTTGGAATTCTAATGATAAGCATTTCAAAATTAATGTTAAAACCTAACCTCTACCTGGTTTCCCACAAGTACTCTATCCTTTGTCCTCATCTCCTTAATGACAATTCTCTTTTCAGGTTCTAGAGCTCAATATCTCAGCATACTCCTGAATGCCTCCCTTCCTGTCCCACTCTACAATAGCAAACCCTGATGGTTCAACTTTTGAGTAAATTTACTAACTTTCTATATCCTGAACTCAGCCACCTCTCGTTACTCCCAGTGCTGGTCCAAGCATTCCACAATTGCCCAACTAATAATCAGTATCCAGTATCCCTTTTTAATCAGTATCCAGAGAGATGATGCAAAATGTAAGTCAGATTATATCATTTCTCTTCTCAGTCAAGATGAAATTCTTATCATATGCAAAGTCCCATGTGATAAAACATACATTACGTCTCAGATATTTTCTGTCTCTGTCCTTTGTTTTCTATTTCTAACCAATTTTGTTTTTTCACTTCTCCTCACACACTCTAAGGAAGCTGATGGTTTCTCAATCAAGGTGTCTCATTGAATATTACTCCTGCCTGACAAACTTCCCCAGATAAGTTCTGAGGACGAATTTCCCCATTTTCTTCAAGTCTTTACTGAAAGTTACCTCTTCATGTGGTTCAATCTTTCCTTTCTCAACGTTTTTGTCATCTACTTTATTCTTTTCTTTGTTGATCTAAAAACAAATTTATCATTTTTATTATTCTCTTTGCTTGAATGCCAGCTTCATGGGTATAGAAAGTATTGTTTTGTGCGTGTGTGTGTAGGGGGTGGTGGCGTTGGTTGTGTGTATATGTGCTGTTATTGACTTTTTCTCATTTTTATTGTTGAATCTAGAACAGTTTCTGGAACATAGTGAGTACCCAATAAATATTTGCTGAATAAGTCAATGCACAGATGAGGTAGAATTCTAATTTGGAACTATCCTGTTCCAAAATTTCAAACAATTTTGTTATTTAAATATTAATCGGCAATCAACTAAATAAATGCATTCAGTTCTGTGGTAGACACCCGAAGGCAAGCAGATAGAGTTTGTGTTCTTGCCAGAAAGTAGATAACAACAAGAGTAAATAGTAGAAGTTAGCAGACAATTAATTTCAATGGTGTCATACTGATTCCAAGTCATACGAAGGGGAAAATGGACATCATATAAAGGAACCCACTACAGTTTCAAAGTGGTAGGGTTATTAACTGATTTGAGTGAGAGATGACATTTAGCCAGATTATGGAAACAAAGCATTACTTAGATTGAAAGAAAACTGGAGTCCTAACTGCTGAGAATGAATTAGGGTTGGGATTAGGGAACAAATTTTAATATTGCAGATGATGTTCCAAGAAAATTGCAAGGGAATTTAGACTTTATGTAGTGGTAAATAGAGAGCCAGAATGTCCTCACAGACCCAAAAGCTCACTATGTAATCAGGCTACCTGACTATTTACATTGGTAGAATCAAACACTTTGATGTTTTCCCATTTTTAAAAATATTTGTTGTTTTTAGATATATACCACAGTAGACTATATTTTGATATATTATACATACATGCAGTATAACTTACTCTAATTAGGATTTCATTCTTGTGGTTGTACATGGTATGGCATTTCACTGGTTGTGTATTCATATATGAGCACAGGAAAGTTATGTCTTTTTCATCTTACAGTCTTTCCTATGCTCATTCCTTCCCTTGCCATCATTTCCCTTTGTGTAGTCCAATGAACTTCTATTCTCCTCCTCCCCCTATTGTGTGTTAGTATCCATCTACCAAAGAAAACATTCAACCTTTGTTTTTGGGGGATTGGCTTATTTTACTTAGCATGATAATCTCCAGTTCTGTTTACTGGCAAATGCCAGTTTCATTCTTCTTTATGACTGAATCATATTTCATTGCATATATACCACATTTTCTTTATCCATTCATCTTTTGAAGGGCACCTACATTTTTCCATAGCTTAGCTATTGTGAATTGAGTGCTATAAACATTGATGTGGCTTTGTCATTGTAGTATTCTGATTTTAAGTCTTTTGGGTATATACCAAGGAGTGGGATAACTGGGTCAAATGGTGGTTCCATTCCATGTTTTCTGAGGAATGTTCATGCTGCTTTCCAGAGTGGTTGCAGCAATTTGCAATCCCACAAACAATGTGGGAGTGTACCTTTTCCCCACATCCTTTCCAACATTTATTGTTACTTGTATTCTTGATAATTGCTATTCTGATTGGAGTAATATAAAATCTTGGTGTACTTTTAATTTGCATTTGTCTAATTGCTAAAGATGTGAACTTTTTAATATATTTTTGACCATTTGTATTTCTTCTTTTAAGAAGTACATGTCCCCCAGTTCCTTTGCTCATTTATTGATTGGGTTATTTGTTTTTTTTTTGTTATTAAGTTTTTTGAGTTCTTTGTATATCCTGGATATTAATGCTCTATCTTAGGTGCAGATGACAAAGATTTTTTTTTAAAGTTATACATATACCATGATTCTTTTTTAAAAGAAGTGCATCACTAATTGGACCTTTAGGCTATAACTTTATATTGTTAGTAGGCTTGATTTGTGCATTGTTCCTTATCTAGACACAACTTCTTTGGCATTTCTTATGTGTTAGTGCTTCTAATAGAGTGCCTTTTGTATCATCTCTTGGATTTATTTCAGGCTTCTTCTTTTTATCAAGATAAGATGAAAACTTCATTGTAAAAAAAGGGCGATGATAAAAACTTCTTTGGGTTCTTTCTAAGACAAAATTATCAGTAGCTCTGGGAGTATTAATCTGAAAGTTAAGTCGAAATCGTATCAAAAACATTAGAAGAAAATGGATGCTCACTTACTTACAGAAGATGTTACTTTACTATATAGTAAAAAGAACTTTTATTTCTTAATGTTATTTGCTTAGTTTCCCATGTGTTCATAACCACCTATTACCTACTATTGACTTGTCTTTTCTTTGGTCTCAAAGAATAACGGAGGGACAGAACACTGACGGCAGTCATATCACACTCAAGGGGAAAGTAACAGCAGTACTGATACCATGCTTATTGAATTCTGGAAATGTGACTAAAATTAATATCGATATACATAAGACTATATACAACAAAAGCTAAGTGTTTCAAGAGGCCAGCTCACATGATTTCCAAGTCTCATGCATTACTGCCAATATATACAATAAATGTCATAGTTTTTCATGTTTCAATGGGTCTGGAAAGAGAAAAAAGATTTAAGATGCGATCGATTGAAAACATCAAAATAAATAAATATATGTTAGGAAAAAATAAAGCAATCTTTCCAAAAATTCTGCATTTGATTGTAGGATAATGGATAAGTTGGATAGAATGAATGAAACTATTGAGTTGCATCCTGGGGAGGAGGATGTATGGACAAAAGAGGATTTGGCTGATGATAAAATTGAAATAGAAGCAGATAATAAAAAATTTCATGCAAAATGATGCAGGTTCTTGAAGGCTTAGGATAATGTTAGGAAATGGACATCACTACAGGCAGCATGTGGCTGGCAGGTCTTCCTGCATGGACTGTCAGTTAAAATGCCACTTGTCATTTGCTGAAACTCCTACTTATTTCCTCACTGAACTTCAATTACTTAAGCCACCCAGTTACTTAAATGGTCTGTATTATTAAGCAACAGCTATAAAGTTTATTGGTTAATTATAACAAATATTAATAACAATGGTAGTAATAATAAAGTTGAGTATAATTGCATAATATGTTCTAGAATCATGTCCATTTTCTTTATTTCCATATTTTTCTGAAGACAATGCAGGTTTCACACAATCTTCTTGAATTAATGCAACCATATTTCTCCTGGCTTAATGCTTACCTCTCCTCAAAGTGAATTCTTTTCAAAGTGATTTTTTTTTTTACTTTGTTTTTAAAAATGCACCAGGAACTTCTCATAATCCTTAGAATAAAGTGCAAAATCTTTTGAGGCTTACCTTACTTGTTCTAATGTGATCTTTTTTTCTTCTTCTTTTTTTTTTTTTTTACTTTTCAGTTTTCGGCGGACACAACATCTTTATTTCATTCTATGTGGTGCTGAGGATCGAACCCACCGCCCCGTGCATACCAGGCGAGCGCGCTACCACTTGAGACACAAGAGTCATAGGATCCTCAAAGTTCATGTCATATGAGTAATGTGCCGATGTCATAACAAGGTTTAGAGGGAGGCACATCTCACACTAGAGCATGAACACCCAATCATCACGCTCATGAACCGAAGGATCTAATGTGATCTTTTCAGCTTCATCTCTTGCCGCCAAGCATCTGTCTACCCACTCACAACTTCACATTCTAGTTCCTTTCCTAACACACTTCCTTTAGTTCCTCAAATGTGTGATGCCTTCCTACTGATTTTCAAGGGGAGCCATAGCATAACTTCTCTGGAAGTCTTTATAAGACCATCCCAATTTACCAGGTCACACATACCTGCACCTAAGGTAAATAAGTATTTTTCCCCTATCATGCATTCATCACATCATACATTAAATAATAATCACTGGTTTAATTAATTTCTTTTCTCTCCCTAGCCTGCAGTTCTTAATAATTTCTGGTATCACAGACCTATTTAGCCTATTTAGCATTCAGATGAGGTCTTTAGTTCCCTTATTTAGAACAATGTTTTTAAGTGCATAAGATGAATTTCATAGGATTACAAAAAAAGTAATTCAAAGTATCAAAAACTAAATTTATGATATCACAAGCTATTTGCTTTTTATTCATGCATTAAATAATAAAATCTAACGGCATATCAATAAACAAGAAACTTAAAAATTAACATGAGCAAAATGGTATTTTTAGATATGAGCAACCCTACAATGACACACGAAATTATCTATGATATTTTTTTAATGTTTGATGAAGTTACAGGTGCTGCTAAAATTTCTGTGGTTTGTGACCTATATTCACAATTGAAATTAATGCTAAATTCTAATTACATGTTAAGAAAGATAAAAGATGTAATTAAAAGGTAATTATTTTTCCTATATGAGTTACAACTCCCCTCACTTATTTTAGGTTAAAACCCTGGTACTAGAACATTTACACTACAAGGACAGGTACCAGATCTGTCTTGTTTATCTTTGAATCCCTATTTGTTACTAAATAGCCATAGTAAACAAACACCTGCATCAGCTTCTATTTTAGATGCTGGAGGTAGAGCTATGCATAGGGCAAAACCCCATATCATGGGGCTTTGATTCTCGTGGGAAAGAAAAGTTTTCCTTAGCATGTCAAAGACACCCATACTGTTTATGAACTTGAGTGCTTCTCTTCTGCTTTGTCTTCTAAGATCAGTAAGTGCCTATAAATACATACTGTAATAGTTTTTAATCAACTACGGAATTTCTGAATTAATTGACTAACAGAGCATTTTAAAAAAATGCACACTGTCATAACTGTTGGCTACATTTAGGGATCCTGGACATAAAGAGTTTAAGTCCTACATCTCTGTTCCCTGATTCACATGATTCTCCCTATTTTAAGTGCCTACTGCTCTGGTTACCTTCTACCTTTTCTAGCTTCACATATCACTTACTCTGGGGAGAGTTCTTTCGATTCTTTCCACACATCTTCACCATTCTGATTAGTATCCTTTTCTGGTTTTCAAACAGCAGGTTGATCAAATGTCAGGGACACTCGACTACTGAGCCACATCTCCAGTCCTATTTTGTAGTTTTTTTTTATTTAGAGACATGGTCTCATTGAGTTGCTTAGTGCCTCGCCGTTGCTGAGGTTGGCTTTGAACTCGCAATCTTCCTGTCTCAGCCTCCCAAGCAGTGTGCCATCGTGCCTGGCCAAATGTCTATTTTTGAACACTTTACAGACAGGAGTGAAATTAACTGCCAATGTATTCGTGTCCCCATTTTGCTTCCCCCCGACTCCATGATCCTGTGTCTGCTAAAGCTACAAGGCCCTTGACAAAGCAGAGCTATTGCTCCACCCTCTGAAAAACTGCAACCAAAATTTTACGGGGAGAACAATTTCACAGGAGGCTTTCTAATTTGAGAACATCCTTTCTTGCTTTATTAAGAAAGGTTTAAAAGTCCATTTTCAGAGGGGTAGAAGAGTCCTGCATTTAAAGATCTCAAAATCTTTTAAAATTGACAAAATGTGTACATTTTGAAATCCTGATGTGGGATTCTATGGGACTGTCTCTTTGATAGAGTAGGAGACAGACCATTTACAGTGCTTTGTCTGATCCAGGACTCCAAGGAGTGGTTGCCCAGTACTCTTACCATCCCTGGGAAACAGTATAGTACCCAGCACAAGGTGGTTCTCTATAAATGTCTCCTCCACAGAACCAAGGTGTATTTAATAGGATCATGAAATTTATTCGCTTGCTAGCAGAAGAATCTGTTTTTCTGGTAAGAATGTGTGCTTTTCCTAAATATGAGAATAAAGGAAACTTTGAGACTATGATACGACTTTACATGTATTGCTTTAAGTTTCAATAATTCAGTTTCTGAGTCAACAAGAGGGCTAATAAACAACGTATCTGTATGTTGAACAGATCTGGTTGGCAAACTTTTATAGACCAGACAAAGGCCCAGATTTAGTATTAAATATCAATTTAGTGTCCATCTCCTGTTTTAGACTATAAACCAGTTGAAGAGCAGGTCTAAACTCATTAAATGACATTTATTGATCTGAACACTTTAGATAAAAATCTCAGTTAAAATTTAAAATTAAGTCAGTAGATGCAAGAATAATGGTTATGTATAGTGACTAAGTGCCTTTCCTTTTATTGATAATTATGGAAGAAATAAGAAAATATTTTCAGATATTTTATAAATATATGTTACTAATTTGAAAAACTCACATCTCCAATGTAGAGATAATGCATGCAAAAATTGTTGGGGAGATTGAACATGTATTAGGGTTATGATTAAGCACTTTCCATATGAAAAGGATCTAATTTACTCTTGACAAGAACTTTCTAGAAGGAATGATGCTTTTTATGACATACACACCCCCAAATTGTAATTGTAAGGTGGGAAGATTTTGTTACCACTTTTAATGTCTAAAACTTATTCTCTCCCAGGAACTTTCTTGCATAAATTTATGCAAAATAAATTGCATATCTGACTAAAGCCACACCTCTTGCAAATTACTTTTTATATTTGAGCATACTTAAAATATTTCCTAGATAATTTAAGTCTTAGCTCTTGATGTTGGTTTATTTCTTGTTGCACTTTATGTCTACTTTGTCATACTCTACAGCCTGGGGTTGACTTTTATCCTACAAACTTAATAGTCGTATGCAGTTCAGAATTAGTTTATTTCTGCTTTTCACATGAGAATATCCAAGTATAATTGCACTCTTTCACATTCCTGAAATGTTTTCCAAATGTTTTTAACATGCAAAATTTATAAGTAATATTTAAAAAGTGTTCTGTTACCTAAGGGAAAGTGATGTTACTGTTTATATTTTCATTTCAGCCAACATTAAATCAGTTCTGTCTGAACTCCTGTCACGTCTTATGTACCCTCAGAATCTCTCCAGCTCTCTCTAGCTCCTATTGGTCATTCTGGGATAAATACTTAATTATTAAGTTTTAGAACTGATGACATTACCCAAATGCAAATCACTTTGCCATTAAGTTTCTAATATTAAATTCAAATGAATATTTAACTGACAGCAAAATTCATACTATTATGATGTCTTTGGACACTGGATGTATCATCTTCCAGTATTGTCTATGATGACAGAATCTTCTGTGAACTGAGCCAGGTCATTCCATTTGGATAGTTGAAAGGGCCACTGAATGATTAATATTGTGCTGAACACATTTTTTTGTGCAGTTATATGCTCCAAGTAGTTAATAAGACTAAATGTGACGAAATCTTGGCCCTTTGGGGCATATTCAGTAATTGGTAAAGAGAAACAATCAAGGAGAATTCAGGAGTGAAATGGAGGTAGTCTTCTCTACAATGAATATGGAAGACTCACATGCATATGTCTAGATATTTTAACTTTTAAAATTATATTTGAAATAATGTCCATGTCCTCTACATGAGGACACACTGAAATATGCAGCAAAGTATATATTAAATTCAAAATCATTGATTTTTGAGAACAATGCACAAAGCAGACTGCATTTGAACCTGTTAATAGTGATAGATATTCAAACACATATCAAAATTACTTCTCTTTATCACTGAGGAAATAACTTAACTTTGGTGATTATCTTTGAATCTTTTTAAGCTGCACTATAATTCATAAATCTTTTTTTTTTTTTTTTTTTTTGGCTATTTTAAGCTCTGACCAAACAGCTTCTGATATCTCCTACATTAAATGAGCCAGCTTAGGGGAAAGAAAAACAAAATAAAACAATCCTCAGACATGATCAGCAAGAAGGCCATCTGGGCTAGAAGCTCCCTCAGCACTTTCAGGGATGGATCAGTTGAGCTCATCATCCACCCAGTGGGAGGGCAACACTCAGAGCGGCCACTGGATCTGCTGACACAGACTCTATATGATGATAAATAGAGTGGAATGCTGCCAATATGAAGAGGGTTTTGCAATGGACAGCCAAGGTTCTTCAGGGCAGAAAAGTAAACAAATGATCAAGCCAGAGAAAATGTAAATGGAGGTATATATGGTTCCTCATGCAATGATCTGTTATTTAAACTTGCTTGTCCAAAACTTTGCTCTTCTCATCATCATCTTCAGATCTCAAAAAAACTTTTTTTTTGGTACACCAAAGCATAAAATTTAAAGTGTCAATAGTTACATGATAATTCTCCTACATCTTGCATACCTGTATAATGCCTCCATGAACTGCCATATTTTTCTATTTATAGCATTGTATCTTATCCTTTTAGTTTTCTGTCTTGAGACAGAAAGGTGGAAAGTAATGGAAGAATGGTGCACAAGGGCACAGGGTTATATTAGGGATGCTTCATGTTTTGTTATTAATGCATTGTGCTTGACAGGGTAGTTTCAAAACTGGAAAGTGAGCTATAGAGGTAGCATGTCATGTGAGTAGCCTGGGAGAAAATAACTAAGCTCATAGATCACTTGCTACTGGGGTCTGAAGTTCAGGATTGGGCAACACATGTATCTCTCCTTAGTGATTGACAGAGCAAAAGAGACTTTCAGACAAAACTTGATAAACAGATTTGTTTCACAGTGTTGGCACTGAATAACTGAAGCATGACATACACCAATGTGCGTTGGCTTCTGTAAAGGTAACAGATGTCTTTCTGATAGGTTAGCTAGAGAAAACAGTTTGTATAGTAAACGGATGCAAAAAGGGGAACAAAATAAAGAAATCTGGAGAAGTTCCCACCCTGCTTGTGGTTCTTACCAATGCAGGTGGAAGGAAAGAATGAATTATCTTCTCTCTGATTTTGGTAGGCAGTTTTGCATTTGGAATAGCTAAAGGCATTTCATAGCTGTGTGAGAATGATAGAAAAAAATTCTGCATTTGTCTCCTCACTTGCAGAGGCATAAAGTCCCCTTGTGTGACTCAGACTGCCTTGATCATCCATCAATGTTGCTGTCCACTCTGTTTTAAATAGGAGTGCTTCAGAAGAAGCAGCCTATTCTTCAAATTGACATTTAGAACTGTTAAGAATACCACAATGACTTCACTTAGCAATTTTTTTGTGCTGCTTCTTTTGATCAGTAAAGTCACCCTGAGCAACAATGAAATTAAAGACATTCATTTAGAGAATCTGCTTATGTAAGCTTAAATTTAGCTTCAACAGGTCAGGATATTATCTTTTGTGTTTTTCTTTTAAGTAATGTCAACAGAAATAAGGCTCTAATTTCCAGCTGAAAAAAAAAAAACCTGATGTCTAAAGAGGTAGAACTGCTCTTGGTCAGAGGGAAAGTTCATTAATGGCCTCTTGGATCCAACACAGAGAAAGCAGATTATGTTGAAAGAACAAAGCAGAAGCAAGAGGACCCACAGCCTGCCTCTGAACACTTTGAACATCTGTTTAAATATGCATTTTGGTTGGCGGACATAAGTGTTAGATTCGTATTAGTTTTTTCATGTCCTAGATGAATTCAGAAAAGGTAAAAAGAAATGGGAACCTGAGTCATGGAAAGCTTCCTCAGCAGTCTAAGATCTAACGCAAACCTTGAAACCACCGGAAGAGTCTATTTTTCAGGGCCTCTATAGTTGCAATTCCACATCATATCAAGGAATTTACTTCTTAGTTTGTTTTTCATACCTTTTATGTCTTTTAGTCATTATCAGTTCTACCTGTAAAGCAACAAAGTTTAGAATCTGAGTTTTTAAAATATTTACTCTTTAGTTACATTTTATCTTCAGAATGAGGGTGAGATTCATTAGATAGTTTCATATAACTGTGTGTCACTTCCACTTTTGGTTATAGACATTTTAGTCCTAAATCCTAATTCTCGTTGTCTGGAGAATTCTACCATTAACTATTCAATTCACTTAATGTGATCTTCATGTCACTGTGTAGATTTCATATGCATATATTTTATCAACACTCAAAGATTTTTCCTTATTTCACTACCAGTTTGTGTGTTTTTTTTTTTTTTTTTTTTTCCATCTAATGAATGTCTTAAGTTTAGAACCATCAGGTTACATTTTTTTTTTTTTTTTTTTTAGGTTGGGTTACATTTTTTGGGATTGGATTAAAGCACATGAAAGCCATTTTGTATATAGCATGTTACAAAAAAATGAATTTAATGGGGATGTGGCTATTCAACTGAACATTATGCTGAACATTATCTTATTGTCAACAGTTCTATTTGGTTTTAGTTTATGAATGAAGCCTGGGCTAATTCCATGCCTTCCTTTCTTTACTGTGAGGGGGAATGCTTGCTTGTAATGGATAGTCAATCCATAGCTGTTCATCAAATAGGAGCATGTTATCATGAAGACTTAATTTTAGTGCTAATATTAATAAAATGAATACTGAAACCAACCAACCAACTACCCAAAGCTGAGGACACTGTCAAATCCATCTTTTTTTTATTGAGGAAACAAAAATATCCAAGCAACATTTTTTTTGTATGTATCAATAATCTGAAATGATGCTGCTGGCCTTCAGTTCTCTTGTTTCTGAACTTGCAGCACAGATCTATTACATAGAACTCTTTTTCACCACATACAGACTCTTTTGTGCTGTTTATAGAAAGCTCCCCTTGTCTTAGACTTCTCTAAACTTTCTGACTACAGGGACAATATCTGATGTTTTCTGTATGTTTCAGAGAGTCTATGGTAGCTCTACCCAAACAATGCAGCTTTATAAAATTTTAATTGATTGGGGAAAAATAATCACCATTTCTCATTTACTGAGTCTATCCAAA
This sequence comes from Marmota marmota marmota, assembly GCF_001458135.2. Classification (NCBI taxonomy): domain Eukaryota; kingdom Metazoa; phylum Chordata; class Mammalia; order Rodentia; family Sciuridae; genus Marmota; species Marmota marmota. Next base: position 17,556,194 of record NW_026000242.1, read on the forward strand.
TTTGCATTATAAAAATTCACATAGTAAGTTATTTTTGACTCTGAGTGTGAATTTATCATAGAGTCAAATGCCTTTAGACCTCCAGCAAAATAGATGGTGAACAGTTCTGGAGCCAATCTGAGATCAGTGTTTAATTAACTACCTTCAGTTTACAGAGACTACTTAGTCCCCAGCCTGGCAGTTTTGTTTTATTTTCAGACCAGAGTCCTCTGCCACACACATGCGTCACCAAGTCCCCAATGAGGCCAAGAAGCATTGATCCAGTGTGAGGCGCTGAAGTGGTGCTGCATGTGGTGTTGGCATCCTTCAACCCAGATATCAGCTCAGACAGAAAGAATCATCCAGATTCCTGGAACAAACTGGGTCCCGGTGATCAATACTTGGTCAGTGTGGATTATAGCAAACTGAAAAAAGGCAGGGTAAGACTTCTAAATGTTTCCTGTAAGACTGCATAGAATGAAAGCCTCCCAGAAGCCTTCCACACTTTTTTTCACTAACTCAGGAATATTTCTCCTTTAAAAGGAAATTATACTGATTTGTTGGAGTTTCTTATACTAATTAATAAATATCTGAAACTTAAATAAAAGTCTATATCTTGCTCTACCATGTTAGGTGGAGTCTGTCTAATCTTTTCAGCAGAAAGACAGAATGACCAGCACTGTGAAGCCTGAAAGATGAGTGAAGGAAGAGGGTGCTGTCAGCTCTGTCCCGAAGAGGGAGAGCAATGCCCTGTCCTCCTGGTGTGCGTGCTGGTTTGAGGGCCATTTATATTTGTGCTGAAGGAGATTTCTCTCTTTGCTGTGGAAGGCCATTTCTCTTTTCTGAAAGCCCAAGATGAGCCATAACAGCATGTTTGCAGTCTAATTCACAGTGGAATAGCTAGAGTGGTTCAATTAAAACCGCTGTTTTGTAGATTAAAAATCCTAACATGGCTTTCCCTGCAGAGTAAGGGCAACATTACTTTTAAGCTTACCTACAAAAACCAAAACCAAACCAAACTAAACCAAAACAAAACCCCCAAATCCCATTTTAATAGAATACTTTGCCTGGGGGAAAATATTCCTCTCGCTGTACTAAATCAGAAGAGAAAGAGTAGAGTATATACTTTATTGTATTTGTCTTTCAACCTCCAGAATCTAGTACACACATAGTACAGAACCCTTAGACAACTATTTTTTTTTTGGTTAAATGAAGGAATGATTGATTTGTCAGTCTTGAATTCAATTTAATATATATATTTGATACTGGGGTTTGAACCCAGAGGCACTTAACCATTGAGAAACATCCCCAGCCTTTTAAAATTTATTTTGTTTTGAAACAGGGTCTTGCTAAGTTGCTTTGGGACTCACTAAGTTTCTGAGGCTGGTTTTGAACTTGTGATCCTCTTGCCTCAGCCTCCTGAGCCACTGAGGTTACGGGCATATGCCACTATACGCAGTTAATTTATTACTTTTATCTTAAAAATTACACAAGGGAAACTATGAATAATAAAGCTAAATGTTTCACAAATTAATGATATATTGAGACATAAAAATCTATATTTCTCAGTAGATTCAGTTTGGAAATTTGCTATAATGAATGAACCTAAGAAGAAACAACTTACTGCCTCAACTCCATTATGACTTGAGAAAATTCTCTGTAATAAAGAATTCAACTTAATAATATATTCTTGAGAATCATAATGGGGCTTAGATATTTTATACAACATTGTCATAAATTGCTGGTCAATAGCAAATATTTCCTTCTAGGCATGGATACTCTTATACTAGTCAATACATTGCAATTTATAAAGATTAAAGCAGGAGTGTTCCATTTTCCTTTGTTTTAATTATTTTATTTTAGTACCATCATAAAATATGGATAATAGCAATTAAGAGGGGTTATAAAATATGATACAAATAACATTATGCTATCATATAACCCTGAAGATATGAGATGCCTTGATCCATATGTACATTTCCTATGGGAGAGACTATGATTTAAAAAATATTAGAAGTTCAAGATACATCAAAACATGTCTAATTCATGTGTTAGGAATGTGTGATGGTGATGATTAGTCATGACTCCCAAAGAAACACTTTGGGTCCTTCTGACATTTTATAGCAATCATTGAAATCGATCCTAAATTGTGTCCTATTATTTATCATTTTTCACTCCACCTTTTTATAATATCTTGCTTATTCTTCATTTAATAATGGATAAAATAAACTGTATTGCCTTTCAAACTGATATAATCAATCAACCTAATAGCAAAAACCAGTTTATGCATATTTATTTCCAGATTCAAAATACTTTCAGTATGTATTGGTGAATTTCACCTCATTTATTTCTCACTTCAAATGAATAAGTTTTGAATTTTCAAATAAGAAAACTGAAGTTTATGAAGATTACTTGCTTTCTCTGATATCTGAATCCCCATATCTATAGTATGCACCAGCAAGAACCTGGGCTTGGAAGCAGGATTCCTGCGTTTGAATTTTGGTACAGGATGAGTTGGGGGATGAATTAGTTAACTTATATAGAACCTTTAAACAGTAGATATAATATTAATTGGGTTTAACACATGTTGATTTTATTATTATTACTTCATGTTTTTCAAATCCAGTATCCAGAATCAACCCAAATGCCCAAGACTGGGGATTCCTCAGAGTCACTGAATCGGAATCTCTAATTTAAGAATCATGACTGTATTCTTCCTAGTAACTGATATTGATTTTTTAAAAAAATAATTTTTCTTTGCAAAAGATGATAGGTTCCATTTAACAATTTTTTTTCCCTATGACACAGGTCTTATTTATGCTAGCAAATATTTAATAAGAAGCATAGTATGCTTAAAATTTTAAATATAAACTATACTGAGGAACAGGAGAATAGGTGATTTGTACAAAAAACATATGAAATTTCAAGAAGCCCAAGCCAATCCACCATTTACTAAATATTCACTAATCATTAAATAGCTCTTATCCATTCAACACATGCTAACCACCTAGCTTCTAAGGCCTAGCACTGTGCTAATCACCAGAGTGACAAAGAAGACTCCTGCACTCACAACATTTTAACAGTTTAATGCTCAGATTTGAAAGCATATATTGCCTTGAATATTTTAACAAATATGTATTTTGAATAGCTATTGATCAAAGCTATAGATTGTAGACATATATAAATTATAGAAATATTGAGGTGTCTACAGGAAATGCTTTTAAAAGTCTTTAATTCTGATTATAAGATCAGCAGCTTACATTGTAGTTAATTTTCTTAAACATTATAGGAATGCATTTATGGGAAAGTTAATAAGACTAATAACAACTACCATAACTTTCACAGTGCTTATAATGACCCAAGTACTATTCTAAGCACTTTTTTTTTCCACAGATGTACTCAATCTTCCAAAATAACCATGTGAAGAAGGGAGTATTCTTGTCTGTATTTGACCTGTGAAGCTGAGGGACCAAGAGATGAAGGAATCCAAAGCTGCACAGGTATAAAAGACAAAGTCAGGAGGAAAATGCAGGCAGGCGTGGACCCAAGCCCCTACTCTCCAACAATCCTGTTACATTTAAATGCACACTTAAGAGATTAATCTGTTCCAATGCATCTTTACATAGTCAAATAATGTGCAAGTATATGCTTGTGTGTTTTCTCACATTAATTCTTTCTGGTGATCTGAGAGTTTCAGTCATGAAATAGACTGGTAAGATTTGTACATACACCTTCACACATGTGTACACCCACATATATAACTAGAAGCTGTTTTATTTTTTATTATTTCAAGCTGTCATTTTTTTGAATAGCACAATTCATAAAATGTTTTAATACTGTGTGTAAAAAATTTCCAATATAATTTGAAATTTCAACTATGTCAGGAAGAAACATATGGATAATAAAGAGGAACTTTGCAGCGTTTCTGATGAGCAGCTGTTCTGGTTGGTTGCATCCTTCCTTAGGATGACCGTTATTGAGTCTTTATACTTCTGCACTGGCATTATGCTGCTCTGAAAGGAATTCAGAATTATCCGAATGAATGGAAAGAGATCTATCTGTGTGCAATTGGATAATTCCCAGTGTAACAGCTGTGTGGGTCTAAGACTGAAAGTGACTCTGGAAATGAGATTATGTGACTTTGTGTTCCCTTCATTTTGCATTTCAACTTTCCTAAGTGTTTGGGAATTGCATACATTAAATTGTTCCTACAAGTTGAGTTCAGAATACCTTTTAGTTCACTTCAGTGGTAAAGCTAATATGTAAATTTTCTTTTCTTCATTGACAGTTATATATGTGGGGACAAAAAAACATAGTACAAGATTTTTCTCCCTGGATTATTTTACTCTTGATTATATTCCAGGGCAGCATAGAATTATTAACATACGTATAAGCATAAAATTTGGTGTTGGAAGATCTCAATTTTATATTACTCTTTTAGTAAAGTGGGCATAACCTTTATTAAACAGCTCTTGGGAGTCAGACAGTCGATTGCATGTTGATAAAAGTTTACATTTTCTTTTTTTTTTAAACTTAATCCTCAGCTCCTCCTGATATTTAGGAAGTTGAGTAAACATCTACAAAGTGCTGAAGTCAGAACCCAAACCTGAGCCATGTCTGTTCAAACCCAAAGCCCTTGACCTTCCAATAACACACTACAATTGCCCATCCTGTTCACAAACAATCATTCTGGGCTTAAGCAGAGGAGGAGAAGTGGGGAGTTTCCAAGATCTACCTATAAGTGATCAAATCCCTACCCACTCCTGCTTAGTTAAGTTGCCAAGTTAAGGTAGTGCTTCCTAAAACTTGAGAAATCACAGACCCAAAGAAGATCTTTAGACTTCCAGGAGTCCATGGATACTAATGTTCAGAAACATCATCTTGAAAAGCTGAATGCTTTAACTTTACTTTCTGTTTTAAGGCAGTGTAACGGAGAATAAAAATCTATAAAGTGACAGAAACACTGAAACTATACACTACTTGTTTACAAAGGGATCCATAATAAGCCTTTACTAATTTTCTGTTGTTTGATTGGAATGAAAACACCCATTTTAAAAGTCTCGAAGAAGTTTATAATTTCTGATATGAAAACTTTGGGATATGTAATTTTGTTTCTAAGAAACTGTAAACATCAAACAGTTACCATGGAAGGTAGTACATTTATTCAGAATCATCTATTTGACACTGATTAATTTGTGAGATTACTTAGTAAATGTCTAGCACAATCCTGAAACAATGAGACAGAGGACAGAAATGAGTGAAATCTCTGCATCGCAATGGATCTTGATAAGGAAATAGATCAGAAAACTCAAACCCAGGACACCTTTATCACCCTTGAACTGACCATACAGGTCTCAGATTCAGCTAGGGAAACAGGTTGTGAGCTTTCATCCATGCTTTGGAAAAGATGAATTTTTCTGGGCATCATTTTCTGTTTCAGATTTGTTTATTTCATACTTAACAAAGGGGGTCTGTCTCCTCTGAATCCTTAAGCAAAAGTTCCTCAATTAACTTTTGTTAATTTGTAAAATAAACAAATCTGCAGTGAAGAAATAAATGCCTCCTTTTTTTTTTTTGAGTGGGCGAGTGTTCTTATTTTAACTGCTCTTTCTAGGCCAGCTGGGTATGATTTACTCTTGAGTTCACTAGGACTTGAAAAGTAAGTACAAATTACAGTGCATATTCTAGCCTATCTAATTCCTGTGAGTTTAGAAGTGATTTTTAAAAGAAGGATGACTCAAAATCCTACCTACCTATAAATTAGAAGAATATCAATGAGATAACATTTTTCCCCCCTCTTGGAACTAAAATTAATTCTACATGAAAATAGTAACTTTGGCTTTCCACCGAAGCAAAATTATTAACATTACAAAATGAAATGTACCCTGGAAAGAGTGAATCAGGGAAAGGAAATAGGTAAGCAATTTATTTATCTAGAAACTTCATCTGTGATAAAAATGAAATTTAGGTTCCAAACCACAGGAAGACAACCAGAGGAGCCTGCTATGATAAAGGCAGTGGAATAACCAGGAGATTCAGAGACAATATCTCTGTTGGAGTCCCCATACACAAGAATGGAGGTGGTGGGGTTGAGGGGGTCCTGGGAGGCAATTTCAGGTTGTGGCAAGGTCCCATGGAAACTCCAGGCAAATGAAAAAGTGGCAAAAGGGGATCCCAGGGGAACACGTGCTTCATGTTTGACTAATGCAGACGTTTCCAGATGGGTTGAGGTAAATGTTAAATGGGGAGAGACAAACACAATTCTTCAAGTTCCTATAATTAAATCAGTACAAATAAAGTTCAGCAGTTGTTAGCAATTTGAATGTATAGGGATCAATCTTGAAACTGACTTAAAAAATCAAATCATTTCTCCCTTTTGGTGGAATGAAATTGACCAAATTACGCTATGTACATAAATAAATATACCATAATGAATTTCACCTTTGTGTATATCTAAAAATCACTAATCAAAAGAAGAAAATCCTATGATGAATAAATAGAAGGAAGTCCAGTAGCAGAGAGGAAGGGGAGCCAGGGATTAGGAGGGGAAGGAAAGGAAACACTGGGGACTGAAGTGGAGCAAACTATATTGCATGCATGTATGATTATGTCTAAATGAACCCCAATATTATATATAACGATACACTAATAAAATAATAACAAATCAAATCATGACCTTTTTCTTCCACTGCTCAAACATGAGTCAAATATTAATGGCAACTAATGAGATGAATTAGACAATGTTGACGTGAATTAAGAGATTGAATACCTTCAATTGTGATATGTAAGTGTATATAAAACAAAGGTTTGACAAAGTAATTTCCTGCTATTTTTGTTTTGTCACTTTAAACTGTTCATATCTGGAAAATAAGACGGTTATTTTGGAAGACAAGCAAAAAAAAAAAAAATGCTAGTATTTTGAGTGTGCCAAGCTCCTGAAAACTAACATGCATAAATTTTCATTGTTGATTTATGCTTATGCTTAGTCTTCTTTCATTTTATCTTCTAAGCCTTGTAATACACACCCACACATCAGTATGGAAGCAATAAGAAAGGAGAAGAACCATTACTTCTAGCAAGGCTTTGACTTTCAACAGTAGCAATATTTTTACTCTAGTTTATATCCACAAATTAAAAAATCTTAACTTTGAAACCTCTTACTTTTCTTTTTACACAATCCCTAAAATTGAAATAAACTTTAAACATATTTATGAGCAATATTTAAAGCTCAATTTGAAGTGTGAACTAAATTTCTCTTGCAGTAGTAGAGAATCATGGAATATATCTGTATGAGCACAGATCTTATTCATTGACGATAGGTATTCTATAGTTGGAATGTTGAATAATATTTCCATTTCATAAAACAGAGATTCTTAACTAATTTATCAGAGATACATTTGGTCCCTGGAAAAGTTCATGCTTGTTGTTCACATCTGCTACTTTTATGTCTTTTGCTGACACCAGTGCCTAAGTCATGCATCAGTTTTTCCAATGGTCTGTAACTTGGCTTTTTTTTGCCCCTTTTCTTGGTAAGTGGTAAAGTATGAATTCTTAATAGTTATGGGGGAAGACTAATTATAAGGAGACCAGTGGGTATATCTTTGACTCAGTGTGTTGCAACTTATCTTCCTAAGAATGGTCAAACCTTTGTAATTCCACTCTCCTGATATTTTTTTTTATTTGTTTCAAATTTATTTCTTAAACCACTTGATCATTTTTAATTTCTTTTTTTAATTTAATTTTTTATTGTTGGTTGTTCAAANGAAAAGAAGAACTTAAATTATCACTATTTGCAGATGATATGATTATATACCTAGCAGACCCAAAAGGGTCTACAAAGAAACTATTAGAGCTAATAAATGAATTCAGCAAAGTGGCAGGATATAAAATCAACACGCATAAATCAAAGGCATTCCTGTATATCAGCGACAAATCCTCTGAAATGGAAATGAGGACAACCACTCCATTCACAATATCCTCAAGAAAAATAAAATACTTGGGAATCAACCTAACAAAAGAGGTGAAAGACTTATACAATGAAAACTACAGAACACTAAAGAGAGAAATAGAAGAAGATCTTAGAAGATGGAAAAATGTACCATGTTCATGGATAGGCAGAACTAACATCATCAAAATGGCGATATCTCCTGATATTTTGACTCTTTAAAGTGATCCCTGTAGCCAGTATAATACGCCCCACTAAAAGTAGCCATTCCACAACTTTCAGATAACTACTACTGAATGGTAATGACTAATGTTCCCTAACCCACAAAGGAGGGATAATGCATATAAATGTGAACATTTCACCCTTCTATGGTTAGTTTACCACAATCATATAAATGAAGCATGAGCTAAGAGCTATACTCTGCTAGGATGGGATTTTAAATAGTGACTTCTTATGTTTAATTGGTGTTAAATAGCTCCTATTTTACTTTGTGTTGTTCATGTTTTATTTATACTCATTTAATTAAAATGGAAAGGCAATTATCCAATATATCTTTATGGATTGTGCATAACATACAATGGTCCCCTTTCGTGATGTGATGTCCCATTTACAAAACTGAATTCCTGAATTTATAATGACAAATGCAGCATAACATAGGCCAGGAGAACTTTAAAAGTGTGGGTGAAGATTACATGTGCATAATTTATGTATCAAGTTGTTTGGGCAAGGGGAATTCCCTATCAAATCCAAGCCAATTGAATTCAATTTTCTAGAAATTTAGGATAAAAAATAAAAGGTCCTAATCTAGTTCAGTTTGGTTTAATTGCAGCATTTAAATCATATTTTTAGAGTGTCTATCTTTCAGCTTAAATACAGGGGAGAGAAAAATGAAGCAGAAGAGGATCCTGCTGCCTGGCCCTGATGGTCCTTTCAGCTCTTGATCTCTTTCACTTCCTGAGACTTCTTGGAAGTCCTTGAACTTTAGCTTAAGCTCTGTGAGACACTCCATAGGGACTGCAGGCAGTTTGTGTTGCTTTCAACTGAAGAGTTCAAAAAAGTAGCATTTTAAAAATTATTACTGTATATTTATTATTTCTATAGTTAAAATGATTAAGACACATGGTCATCACTTCTGTTAGGGAATGGATGGAATTACAATGTTGAACTTTCTCAGGCCCTCTGCCCTGTTTTTATGAATGCAGGTTTCATTTTTATGGCATTTGATGCTACAAAATTAAAGAAAAAAGGTATACTCTTTGAAAAATCTATTATTTTTGACATATTAAAACAATTTCAAAGACTTTCCTGGATAGTCATGTATTAACATATATAATATGTATTTTAATCAGGTGATTAAAGCTTTTATTTAAATAAACTATGACAATGTAAGGAAGACATGACACATGAATATTGAACAGAATATCAGACCTCTTCTGGTAATGATATCTTCTAATATTGTAATTATTGGGTAATTTCACAAATCATCCCATTTAAATAAAATTTTCTAGCTTACTGAAGCAAAAACCTAGATTAAAAAAGCATATTTTGAAGGAGTATTTTCTTAAATGTATTACATATCCCATTGCTTCCTATTAAAACATTACTTTTTTAAAATAAAAGTAATATCTGTTCACTGAGGGAAAAATGTACAATAAATATGAAGAAAATATTAAAGTCACCTATAATCTCAATTCTAGAAATCAGCAACATTAATAATGATTGGATCATGGATTTCCATTGTAACATTCTCTGTGTGTGTACATGAGAGAAAGAGAGAGAGATATAGAAAGAGGAGAGAGAGAGAAAGGAGAGAGAAAGAGAGAGAGAGAGAGAGAGAGAGAGAGAGAGAGAGAGAGAGAGATTACGAGCTAGGTATTATTTGTCACTAAAACCTCCAAGATGGGGTCTCAGTGCTCTGCATAGATGAAACTGGGTTCTATGTAGCTGCAGAGCCAAGAGAACCCTCTGAAGTGTGTGGTAGTAGAAAATTTTATTGTATGTTTGTGTAAAATGCAATTTGAGACCAAATACTTTTGAGGAGGCGGTGCAGGACTTATTTTATTTTATTTTTATGTTTTTCTTTGCAACTTTGGCATTTGTATTATTTTTTGTTTACATATTTTTCTTAAGTAAACTTGCCTGTTATAATTACAAAAAATGGACTTAAAGCCTTAACTGTTTGTGGCAATTGTAAATATTTTAATTTCATTTTAGAGAAACAATTGCCTCAAATAATTTTTTTCAGTTGCAAATGGAATTTTATTTTTAATTTTTTTTAAATTTTAATTTTAATTTGTTTTAATTAGTTACACACGACAGTTCAATGATCTTGACATATCATACATTTGAATCAGATGGGGTATAATTTCACATTTTTCTGAGTGTACAGGTTGCAAAATCACAATGGTCATGCAGTCACGTATATACATACAGCACTAATAATGTCTATTTTATTCTGCTGCCCTTCCTTTCCCCCCTTCCCCTCCCCTCCCCTCCCATCACTTCTCTCTACCCAATCTAATATGACACACTTCTTTTTTTCTTCCCCCTCACATCATCATACATGTATTCTGTATAACAACGAGGTTCTCCTTCCATCTTCCGTGCAATTCCCCTTCTCCCTTCCTTTCCCTCCCACCTCTCTTCCCTATTTAGTGGTAATCTTCTTCTAATGCTCTTCCTCCCAACCCCATTTTGAGTCACCCTCCTTATATCAGAGAAGACATTTGGCATTTGATTTTTAGGGATTGGCTAACTTCACTTAGCAATAATCTGCTCTAATGCCATCCATTTCCCTGCAAATGCCATGATCTTGTTATTTTTTTAGTGCTTAGTAATATTCCATTATGTATAAATGCCACATTTTTTTTTTTTTAATGAGTGATGCTTTATGTCACCTCTCATCACCAGTAAGGGCTACACACAAATGTTTGATGAGTGTCATGTTTCACTTGGACTCTCTGCCAAATGGGGAGAGATGGTAAGCTGAATGCCAGAACCAGGAAAACTATCTGGTTGTTCTAAAAAGAACAACAAACAAACAAACAAAAACCTTGATTCTTGGGTCTTTTCAAACTATGGAAATGGTAGTTCAAGGTACTTCAAATGGTAGTTCAAGGAGGCTTAACCTGGTATCTCACATACCTATTTTCCTTGAGTATCACCATGGCCCTGACACTTGGTTAAACAGTTTACAAGATTTATATCACTTAATTTCTGTAAAAATCCTATGTGGTTAATGGTAGACCAGATATTCAAATGTAGGCTATCAGGTTTATGAGTCAGTGTCTCTCCTTACTATTATCTATCTAGCCATATGTATCTCAAAGAAACTACTGTATTGGCAACTAATTTTCTCTTATTATTAATGTTAATACAAATTTGATATTTTAAAACTTTTTGAAAATATAATTATTCATTTTTACATTGTTTGTAAGTAAGTGCAATATGACTTTTAAATCCTGGTTATGTGCATTTAAGTATTTTTTTCTCTTACAAATAATAATGTAATGAATATCCTAATATTGTATTAAGTGAGAAGCTTTTATTGTCAAACTACACAAGTCTCGAATCAATAATTCAGTTTTAATTGTCATATGATTTGGGCCAATTTTCTTAGCCTCTTTGTGTCTTAGTTTCTTTTTCTTTAAAAATAAAAAATTTATGAGAACATTGTTAAGTACTATTCACTAAATGCAGAAATGGCATATGGTATAAAAATAAATAATATTTATTTTCTTATTAAATAATTTTTTATGAACATATTTTACATTAAATTTGTAAAATTTGCCTGTATGATTTCAGATTATCTTCTTAGGAAAGTTCTGTCAAGTGGAATTCTAAGTATATGTTTGAATCTTAAATTCCTATTTTGTAAATAAAGTTTGTATGATAAAATTTGTAAAAATTAATGGACAGTAGTTGAGAAGTTTTATTTCCTAATGCCGTTTTAAAGCCCAGTATCATTATTAGGAAAGGTGTTTTCTGACTTGGTAAGTGTGTAGTAGTTCATCATAATTGGTTAATATGAGGTTGAAAATATTCTTTATATCTATTGGCTATTTATATGCTTTGTATATTTTGAAATGACATTCATGCTTTTTGTCTTGTTTTATAATTGAATTTATTTCATATTGATTTGTAACCACAATTTATATTAATTTCCAGTCATATATTATGAAAGAGTTTTTCTGGACTATTTGCCAATTTTGTTTTCATATAGAAATATTTAAAAATTCTCACTTTAAAAAAGTACATATATTTTTTAAAATTGTCAATGGACCTTTACTTTATTTATTTATACGTGGTGCTGAGAATTGAACCCAGTGCCCCACACATGCTAGGCAAGAGCTCTATCACTGAGCCACAACCCCATCCCCAATATTGTCACTTTGTTTTCTTAATATTTACTTTTTTTATGTCTCCTTCAGGAAAAAAGAAAAGAGCATAGGGTTTTTCTCTCCCTTTTTTTTTTTTTTAAAAATTGGTATTTAAGATTAAACCCAGGGATAATTTATCACCGAGCCATATCACCATTATCACTAAATTGTTTAGGACCTCATTAAATTGCTGAGGCTGGCCTTGAACTTGCAATCCACCTGCCTCAGTCCCCTGAGTGTCTGGGATTACAGGCATGTGCTGCTGAGCCCATTGGGTATATAGTTTCTCATGCCTTCAGATTTTACACTTACATATTTACTGTTTTGCATAACAGATTAAATAATGGCCCCCAAAGATATCCAGATACTAATTCCTGGAACCTGTAAATATTACTTTACATGGAAAAACATTTTTTTGCTTCCATGATTAAATTAAGGATTTTGAGATGCCGAGATTATCCTGGATTATCTGAGTGACTCTAACTGTAATCATAAATATCCTTGTGAAAGGGGTGCAGGGAAAAAGATACACAGACAGGAGAAGGCAACATGAAGATGGAGTATAGAGATTTGAAGATTTAATGCCAGTGGCCTTGAAGGTAGCTAAAGGATGCAAAGACTGTGGCTCTAGAAGCAGGGAGTACAAAAAAATGAATTCTTCCCTACAGCCTCCAGAGGAAGCTTGGCCCTGCTAACAGGTCCAAGTTTTGGCCCAGTGAAACTCATTTCTCTTTTTGACATACAGAAGATGTACAGAACTGCGAGAGAATAAATGTGTGCTGTTAAGCACTGTGTTTGTGGTAATTTATTATAGCAGTCGTGGAAAACTGCACTTGGTAATTTATTATAGCAGCCATGGAAAACTAATATTTATTGATAATGTGTTTTGATAGGAGATACAAGGCAAGGACCTAATTTTATTTTATTTTTCAAATAGCCAAATGACCAAACACCATTTATTGTGTAGCCCAAAAGTTTCCAACTGACCTGAATTGCAAATATTCTCTTTTATTTAATAAATTCTTAAAAATATAATTCATCTTTTAAAATTAATGTTATCTTTTATTGATATGTCTGGGTTTCTGGATCAGGAAGGCATTTATTTGAATGTTTTAACCTTATAAACATTAACATCTTGTAAAGAAGCACCTGCTCCCTGAAAACCTTTGTTCTACCAGCCCATACTTGTTTACATTTTTCATTTGCCTCAAACATTAACACTACATCCAGATGAATGTCAAACCATATTCACCTTTTTGAAGAAACAAGTTCTTGAAATTAAGTTACACATTTCCCTAGTCCTTCTATTTAAGCTTATGTCTTTATTCCTTCATGTTTCTAACTTTTTAAAAGAATTCTTTTGTGCTGTTTTTATTGTGCATATAAATAATTCTACTTTTATCTTCTGCTGTTTAATATAGTATTTAGTCCAAATTTGCATTTCAGTATTGCTGTGATTCACTGCTTAAGTTTTTATTATTTTGATTTGGTTTTCTATTCATTATTTTTAAATAGTTTTACATTGAATTTTTATTGCTTCTTTCATTTAAGTTACTTTTTCATTATTTTCTTTTGTAATTTACATGAACTTTCATTTCTATTCTAAGTTTCTGTTATTAGCCTATACTTATTTATCCAGCATATGAGAAAATATGGTGTTATGATTTAGATAAGAAGTGTCCCCCTAATGTTCATGTGAGAGACAATGCAAGAAAGTTTAGAGGTAAATTGATTGGGTTATGAGAGCCTTAACCTTATCAGTGCATTAATCCACTTGAATGTATTAAGTGTGTGGTTAACTATGGCAGATAAGGTATGGTTGGAAAAGGTAGGTCGCTAAGGGCATGCTTTTGGAGACCCTGGTGAGTCTCTCTGTTCTTCCTTATTGTCATGTCCTGAGCTGTATTTTACAACTTTCCACCATGATGTTCTGCCTCACCTCTAACAGAGAGAAATGGAGTTGGCCATCTATGGACCAAGCTCTTAAATGCAGAGCTCTAAATAAACTTTTCCCTCTCTAAAATTGTTCTCATCAGGTCTTTTGGTCCCAGCAGCTAAAAAGCTGACTAAAACATATGGATTCCTTATTATTTATTTTTTGATTCTAATAGTTTTTAAAGATAGCCTATTTAAACTGTGTCATGAAGAATTTACTTCATAAAGAATTTATAGTCTTCCTTTATAGAGCAATTCATTTTGTATCTTAAACAGAACATATTAAATATATTATATCCCCTATATCCTTATTATTAATTATTGTATTCTGTTAAAACAGTTAAAACCTTTTTGCATTCTTAGCTTTCTGATGATGTTTATTAGATGTTATGTAAGTTCATGGGTAATCATCATGGCTTTTGATATTAATTATGATTTCAATTATTATAAAGCTGGTTCATTTATTTTAGACATGTGATTTCATGCTTTATGTGAAATTAAAATACCCCTGTTATTTTTTGTTGGTTTCCTAAATAGTTGTTCTATCCCTTTTTTGAACCATTACCAATTTTCTTTTAGATTTTTCTCTTTTTCTCATTCTGCTCTACTTTGTAGTTTCTACCTGTGAGAAGGTCCAATTTCAGCAGATGAATATAGAGGACAGCACATTTAATGTCTCCAGTCACTGATTTAAAAAGTAGAATGAGGAAAAGGAGAAGTAGAGGAGATGAAGGAGAGAAAAGGGGACTATTTAGCAATAAATGGGTAACTTAAAATTGTCTGTGGCTTTTAAAATCATGTGTATTCAATTCCTGCCCTTGTTTGCATTATTTAAATTCCTTTTCACATGCTAAGATTTATGATGTTTCTCTCCCTTAGTATTTAGTTTCTTGGTTGAAAGCTTAGCTTATTTGTTATTTTCTTGTTTTATAATAAATGTCTTCAAAGCTATAAAAATTCTACCTCAGTAAAACTCTGGTTACATCCCACACAGTTTTATAATTTTTGCTTGGAAATAAATGTAACTTTACAGAAATTGAAAAATAAAAATAACAAGAGAAAGACCTGTGTATATACCCTTTGTGCAAGTTTAATCATGGTTAACCTTTTACATACATGCAACACATTCCATGGATACTAGACACACTTTCTCTGAATCAATATGTGTATGCCATGGTTCTTCACTCTTAATTATTTCAATTCATATTTCCTAGGTTTGAGCCAACTCATTATCTGTTTTATTTAAAAAATTAATTATGCCTATTTAGAGGAACTTGTTGGAAAAGGGACTGAAGCATCAGCATGAGCTCACACAGACATGAGGGTTTAGGAATCAGTAACATCAAAATCATAGTGAGAGTGATCCAAGAAAGTACTGACCCTAGAGAGAACACTGAGGGAGCAGAAGAGTGTTACTTACACTTGGGATCAGAAACACCAGGCAGAGAACATGGTATTGAAAATGATCATGGGAGTAGGACATTTAAACTGCAGAATGGTGTCAGATACCAAAGAGGAATTTAATAGGGTGAAGAGCAAGAGGCATTTAAGAGTGTGATGTTTCAAAATTATCTTTGGATTTGGATAGTTGAGGGTTCATTTTTGAAGAGGATGCATTCTGCCTGGTGAGAGTGGAAAGAATTCAAATAGCAAGAAAATGAAGACTGAACGTGCAGGAAAAAGGTTGGTAGAACAAGTGCTCAATGAATGTGATGAGAGAATGTGGAATTATCAGCAAATGTGATGACAGGCTTACAAGAGCACAGGTTTTAAAGGATATGTGATTCATAAGCCAGGGACGTTTGGCAATGTATAGAGTCAGTGCTGGGGAGAGACTGAAGCTTGGAAAGGGAGTATATATAATTGAAGAGAAACAACTTTGCTTATGAGGGAAAACATGGGCTCACTTGGAGGCTCAGCCTTAGATGAAGCGAAGAATGATTTCCTGATGGAAGAAAAAAAAATATAGGAGGGAAGAGATGAGCCTGCTGAGCTTTTCTATGTTGTAGAAGATAGAATGGTTCATGTTCAGGTTCTCAAAGTTGTCGGATCTGTAAAGAATTAAGACTGTAGAAAAAGTCCACTTTGATATTTGTGAAAACTGTAAAACACAAAAACAAACATGAGAATTAAGTGTTTTGAGAAAAAAAGTAAGGATTCAACTCAGGATAAATAGAGGAATGGCTCAGCAGGAGTGAGGGTCTTAGTCTATTTGTAATAGAATAAAGTGATAATATTTTATGTCTTTCTTCAGAACTGCTTGACATTCTGGAAACAAGAGAAAATTGGATGACTCGGTTTATTTAAAAACAAATGTTAAATTTAAGGATATTTTAAAACAAGTGCTGTGTTAGTCAGCTTCCCATCACTATGACAAATACCCAATGTACATCACCTTCTAAGGAGGAAAAGTTCATTTTAATTAGCAGTTTTAAAGATCTCAGTCCATCACTTGACCCACTGCTTTGTGCCTGTGGCAGCATATCATGGTGAGAGCGTATGGAAGAGCAGAGGAGATCACCTCATGGCCAGAAAGTGAAAAAGAGGGAGGGGGAAGAGATCAGGCTTCCACAATCCCTTTCAAGGATATGCTGCCTATGATGTCAAACCTCCTATCTGATCCTACCTCTGAAATTTTACACTACCTCTCAGCAATGCCAAACAGGGAACCAATTCTCTAATGCCTAGGCTTTGGGAAACTTTCCAGGTCCAAATTATCACACATGCTTGAAGTAAATTTGGGAGTTATTTTAAGTGAGTGTAGGGAAGGCTGGTAAAATTTGACTAAGTACCCAAACTTATTTAAATTACTCATATGAATGTAAGCAAACTAAGAGAAAAATATAAAATTTGACAAAATATGATAAGTTAGTGGGAAAAGATATTGATTGGCCCATTTCATATATTAAACAAATGCTTTAAAGAAGAAAATGATTTTTTTCTTTATGAACTTGTAAAATTCTATAGAGTTAAACAACCAAATCACAAAACTCCTGCTACACTTAAAAATCTCTCTCTAAATAGAGGACATAAGGATTGTCATGATTTAGATGTGGTGTCCCCCAAAAGCTCACATGTGAGACAATGCAAGAAGGTTTGGAGGATAAATGATTGGGTTCTAGTTTTAATTTAATCAGTGAATTAATTCCGGATGAGATTAACTGATTGGTAACTGAAAGCAGGTGGGGTGTGGTGGTTCATTGGGGGCTTAGCTTTGGGGTATATAGTTTGTATCTGGAGAGCAGAGTGTCTCTCTCTGCTTTTCTGATTCATTCTTTATGAATTTTACAAGTTCATAAAGAAAAAAAAATCATTTCCCTCTGCCACACTCTTCTGCCATGATATTCAGTCTCATCTTGAGCCAAAAGGAATGGAATCTGCTGTCTATGGATTGGTATCTCTGAAACTGTGAGCCCCCAATAAACTTTTCCTCCTCTATAATTGTTCTGGTTGGGTCCTTTTAGTCACAGCAGTGAAAAAGATGACTAAAACAAGGATGATACATGCAAAGGGTCACTGTAGATTTAGCTCTCTCTGTATTAGGAGGTTAGATGTATTATAAAATTGTAGGAAATTAGAGCACTTTATCATCTGTATTCTATACGTGCATCATGTAAATAGACCAAAGAATTACATAAACAATGTATTATGACATAAGGAAAAATATGCATATTGATATTTTTACTCATGTGTATAGTACTTATTGAAATATGTAGTGGGTGTAGGAATCCATAAGTTAAAAAAAAACTCATGATTTATATCTCATTTCTGTTACTTTTGAGTTAAATTAGAAGCAAAAATCTGTAAAAATAAGATCTGGCTCCAAACCAAAATGATAAACTTTGACTAAAGCCAGCCTACTCTGATGACTCATGCTCTTGACACCTTCTTAGCATTTATGGATATGTGTTTTATGATGCTCATTTTCACTGTTCATGTGTCACATTGTGACTTTTCTGGTTGATTTTCTTGCCCACCAAACCTTCCATAATGGTTTAATGTTTGAAGTATAAATGTTAATCATGTCACTACTTTATCTTAAAATAACTATTGGTATCCTTTTACAATAGGTAGAGAATCCAAATTTTTAGGTAAAGAATTTACAGTCTGACATTACCTGTTCCCATCTGTCCCAAACAGCCAACAGCCACAGAGCTCCATTTTCCCTTCCAGAATCTCCCATCCCACACCCTTTCTTCTCAAGCAATACTGAGTTATTTACTATTTGCATAACATCATACTCTTGTACATACTGTTCTCTTTAAAAAACACCCATCTTCCTCCACTTCATCTGGCAGGCTCAGTGCATCTTTAAGATCTACACAGCTCGAATGCTATTCTTTTTTTGTATTCAAATTTTTATTGATTTTTAAAAATAAACGACAGTGGAATGCATTACAATTCTTTATTCTTTCTACAACTTCCCCCTGACTTTTGTGTGAACAAAATGACCTGCTTTCTCTATAACTTTGTGCCATCTTGTAGAATTATGGTTTTACATTGTAGGATGTTTATCTGCAAAGGAGATAGACATTTCATTTCACCTAACATTAACCCAACAGCAATGGTAAGCTAGTATGCTAGCCTCTTACCCAGGTCAGCAGAGTCAAGAGCCAGAGCTAGAACTTGTCTTGTGGCGCATAGTTTTCTTAATAGATTAACACTTCTCATTCAACTGAGCCTGTGCTGCAGAAAATGTGGGCTGCTCACCATAATGTTGACCCTTAACTTCTCTCTTTTTCCTCCCCTCTCCTCCTTCAGTCTCCCCTCCCTGGGATGCCTTCCTTCTCCTCTGGAAGCCTACCTTCACTTCTTCCTCACCAATTCAAATTCTACCCTCTACTCAGAATGTGTTGTAGCCCCAAATCTGATATGGGGTCATCTTTCTTTGAATTTCAACATTTTCCTTGTACTTCTTTTAGGTTGTATACCTAGGATACATTTTATTACAGGGGTTTGAGCTCAGCTCCACTCCCCCACCCCCCACTGCCTCCGTAAAACCTGAAGTTTATACATAGATGTTTATACATACCTAGCATGGGACACACAGCAGATTACCCATGGGTATTTATTAAATTCAATAAAATGACTCAGAGTAGGAAGACTCTAGCCTATCACCTAGGCACCACTTATTCATAGTGATTCATATAAGCATTTGTTCATAGAAAGTACCAGGTGTGTGTGTGTGTGTGTGTGTGTGTTTAAAAGATGCTGGGTGTGATTTATTTCTTCTCTTTTCTTTTGAAAAGAATTTACATGAAAACCAAAGCAATACTTTGGCATCCTAACATTGAAATACATGGATTCTGAAGGTTGTTTATGTCATCTTCATGAGATGATGTCTTGACACAACTGTCTGATTTTATCACTTCATCTTCTTGATCTTTAAGCAAAATTTTAATTGTTTAAGCCTGCCAATATCACTATTTTTATGTCAATATCATTCTATATCCATCTATAGATGATGTTTTGTAGAAAATATTGTTTTTCTTCAGTAAAAATACATTTACAAGAAAACTGGCATATGCATATATTTCCCTTTCAGTATTAAACCTGGCACTACCTTGTGGGGCTGGCAGTCCCCATGATGCTGCCTGTCACCCAAAATTATGTGCTCTAGTTGTACAGCCAACACCTGTGGCTACACAAAGAACTGTCCATGGCAGCTGCAGGGCTCAGATGTCCATACTGAAATACATTGCTAAAGCTGAACCACATTGGCAGCATGATGTTGTGGGTAAGAGCACAGATTTTAAGGCCAAACTGCCTGCATTTGAAACCTGGATCTGCTACTTACTTCCTGTGTGATCTGGAAGAGGCCATATAACCTCTATGGCCTCAGTTTTCTCAACTATGAAATGGAAATAATACCATCAACCTAACTGGAATGCTGTGAAAATGAAGTTCAGGTATGTAAAACTTTTAGAACTGTGCCACACATGGTAAGTACTATATATAAGTGCTTATTATTATTAGGTTATAAATTCTTGAAGAACCTCATTTATGATTTAAAAGCAAATTTTCACAATATTTATGATAAGCCCTTTTACTTGTTCAGAGGTTTCCTTTTCCATTTGCAATTCTGTGGAATATGATTCTTGTTCATCCAAAAAATGTACAAGGATCATCAATACATCTTGGTTTTATATCTAATCCTGGTGAATTTAGAACAAAATATCTATGAGTTTTTCCCTTTCTTTGAGAAATCCTTCTAAAGGCATTTAAAAATTTTTATTGGTACATATTAATTACGCACAACAGTGGGTTTCATTGTGACATATTTGTGAGCCGTAATACATGGTTACCAACTATTAGGTGCTTAAAAAAATTGCACATTTTCCTTGCTCATTTAAAGAAAACTTTATAGGGGTCAGGGATATCAGATACCCTGTGAATTCCAAGCCTGTCTTCTGTGCCAAGTGCTCCTGGTCATTCATTCCTGGGCCTTAGGAGCTACTGAACATCTTATTAATTATTAAGTGACTATACAGGCTCAGTCCTTCATGACCTTTGTTAATTATTTTTGCCCATGTAAAAAATTGCACTTATCAAATTTTGACAAATATATGTGAAACCCTTTCTACGTTCCAGGTAAAATTCAAGACCCTGATGATATAGCAAGTGGATAAAGATGCAAAATGCTGTGTTGTAATGGAACTTCTGTTAAATAAGCAAAATGTGTGGAATATATTTTTCTCTATAGGAGAAAAATAAAAAAGGGAAAGGAGGAGGGAGAACAGAAGCCAGAGAGTCCCTCATTATGAGAAGGCAATTTGGAGCAAAGGCTTGAAGGAGAAGAGGGAGCAAGGTGTTGTTACATTTTTAGGAACAGTATTCCAGACAGAACAGAGAGCACACACAAAGGCTCCAGGGATGTGATGCACCTGGCGTCTGTCACGAGAGCCTTGATTTTACACTGAGTGTGAAAGAGAACACACTGCAGCTGTGGCAACACTGGGTGGCTCTGGGTGGAAAGGTGAGGAGTTTACCTATTCTAGAAGGTTCACTCTGGCTGCAGTGCTGCAAAGAAACATTGGGGTTAGGGCAGAAGCCGAAATCAGTTAGGAAACTTTGATAACAATCCAGCCCAGACTTAATGGTGCCTCTACCTTTAGCCTGCTTCTTATTTTAGTGTGTAAGTCATCAAATAAAATAAGTCACACACACAGATCCAATTAGGACACTAGAAATAATTCTAAATTCATTTTATAGTTGAAAGTGCTGTTACTACATTACAGTGATTCCAAGCTTAATTTCCAAAGTCCATATGGAAAACTTACCATAAAATACAAGGCAGAACAAAACAAAAATATTAAATATAATTAAGATAAATGAAAACTCATTATTTTGTATAAAATTTTTCTTTAACTCTCATGTATACATAAATTGTAGAAATTACAAATGCCCAGGATTCCTTTCAGAAATAGCTTTTTTTTTTTTAAACATAGACACATCTCTACATAGATACAGAAAATTAAACAAACATTTGGAATTTAGCCTAGTCCTAGTCTGTGATTTTTTAAAATAGAGGCTTTGATCAGACCTGCAATTCTATGGTATCTTGAAGAATGGAACATATTGTGCATTAAAAAGAAAGACTTGAGTTCTATTTATGAACTTACAGAAAATAATATTTCATCATTATTTTGAAAGATGAAACCAAGACTTTGTTAGGGCAGGAATGTAATATATCAGGTACAAGCACCTGTGTTTATGATATTGTGGATTTTCAGTAATGTTTCCATGGCATCCATAATTATATCTTTGCATAGATCCTGAAATAAACTTCACAAATATTTATTGAGTTGTTGCTTATGTAAAAATGTTTTAAAGGGTATTTTTGCATTATGCAAATTTGGTCTTCTTAGTGGTAGTGGTAATGAATGCAAGTACAGAAATCAATACAAACTTAAGAATCTCTTCTGTATAAGATCATTCCATTGAAATAGTCAATTTTCAATGAAAAGTCTAAGTTTAAGATTGGTAGGTTTGCATAAAGGACCAGTTAATAAATATTTTAGGCTTTGTGGGCTGTAGTCTCTTTTGCACCTACGGGGCTCAGCCATAGTAGTGGGAAAGCAGACAGAGATGACACATAAATGAATGAACATGGCAGTCTTCTAATAAAACTTTATTTAAAAAATCTCTATTGGTCAAATTTAGCCCATAGGCTGCAGTTTGCTGACTGCTATTCTAGGGTTAAAGAAGAAAAAGTTTCAGACCTATGAAGATTTGTGGAAACCACAAATTCTCTTATTATGTTGTTATCCAAGGGCACTGGTCCTGCATATGCACTTCAGCATCTTCCAATCCATAATGGTTTTCATTTAGATACTCATCTTCTTGTCATTGGTTTCTTTAGCAAGATGTTGGCTTCAGGAATTCTTCAAAGTCTCTCTGGTCTGTGTAATGTACAAGACTTTTCAATACTTTATCTCTTGCTAATGGTTGATACAATTTTACTGTTGCAATTTCTTAAATTATTATTTGTTGTCTTTTTAATTCAAACATCTACTATGGAATTATAGTGCTGATTAGGAGTATATGTCTGTGTTGGATCAGAAAAACTTTAACTATTTCATTATCCATTCCACTTTGCAACCTGGGTCAATCTGAACGGAGGTTAGTTGCATAATGATTTTGCCTCTTGGGCTGCTCTTTGACTCCACCTTTCAAGGTTGTACTGCTTCAGTGACTTCCTCTCCTTCTGAAGATATTATTAGCCCCCCTTTAAATATGTGGCTGAAGGTACCCCTGGTCACATGCTTCTGGGTTTGCTGAACTCCTTGGCTATGGTAACATCTGGCCCAATAGATGGTACTAGCCTCATTCTGATAATTACATGACTTTTAGGGTAAATCTACTTTATTTCAATGTTTTTAGATAAGAAACAACAATTTTTTTTGTCCAGGAGCTATTAAGAGGGCTATTTCTAAGAAAAAATTCCTTCTGTTTAGTTTTTCTTTCTCTTTTCTGTTCATCTCTTCAAAAAACTACCTGCCTTCCTACTTCTCAACCCCACCCCAATTAGAAACAAACAAACAAACAAACAAACAGGAAAACAAAAACAAAGAAAGAAAACTACCTGCCTTTCCCCAGTTACAGTAACATAAAAGCAGAACATAATTCTCATGGAAGGACACAAATCATGGAAGACTTATTTTATCCTAATGGCACAGCCATCTTGGCCATGTCAAACCTGGTAACTTCTTAATGTAATGTAGGTGGCTCCTGTGTAAATCAATGCAGTTATTTTGCAGAGTGTTCTTTCTAGTATGAATACACTTCAAAAGGGTATTCTTTAAACTCAATAGGCATAAGGATTCTATGGTTCTCTATATCATTTTCCCCCTGTGTACTTGAGTAAAACGTTAGATAATATCAATAAGGTAAAAAAAAATCACAAAACAAGTTAAGTAAAATGCTTCAAATGATATTTCCTTCAGATAAAAATCTTCATAGGAATTAACATAATTTGTCAAGTTTAATAATGAATTACAGAAAAAAATAATATCTTAGGATATATCAGGGCCCACATAGTAGTGTTAATTTTAGATGCTAGTTATTGCCTATTTCTGAATTGGCCTTTTTAAGATTGTGTTTAAGGTATTTTAAGATACTTACAAATAGAAGAGCTTTTCAAATGAGTCATAGTTCAAATCTTCTCCAAGTGAGAATTGCTAGAAATGTAACTCTTACATATCCACTTCTAAAATCCATTTTTTAAAAACATGTGGGGCTGAGGATCGAACCTAGTGCTTCACATGTGTTAGGCAAGCGCTCTACCACTAAGCCACAACCCAGACCCTAAAATTCATTTAAAAAGATCTAAATGGTTCCAAATTGAGTGAGATAGAAAGTAACATGCACTCCCATAAAACACTCCAGGCAAGGTATTGATGCATCTAGCAGACATGCAGAAAGCTGAGAAAATAATAACCTCCACAAAATTCTCTCATCTACCTTTTAAATTAAAGTGACAGACCACTGTAACGATGAGCATTTAAGTTGCTTTTCTCCATTAAAAGATGTTTATTTGTTATGATCTTAATCTGATACCCACGGAAACATACTTTAAAATTAACTTTGAAAATAGTAAGAGAAAAAGATTTTATATGATGATGACCATTTTCATTAGATACTAAAACAGGAAGTATACATGTCATATAAAGGAAAATACAAAACAAAAATGCTGTCTGGACATTGTCATCAGTTCAATAGATCTGTTCTATTCTGATGTGACTGAAGGATTCTAGCTACATCATAGACTTGCTTATGAGTTTTCAAAAGAAGCCTAAATAAACACTCAGTGGCATAGGGGCAAGGCATCCCCCAGTGGAATGTAAGCGAAGCGTCATCATGATCACATCGCCAGCTTCAGCTTCTCCCTCCTGTAAACCCTGTGTGCCACAGAGTTTAATCAAATCAGACTTCTTCCCATTTGTACAACTCCATGAACTATTTTACCTCTAAGCAATAGTCTGTGCTGACTGGAGTGCTCTCTCTTCACTTCCAATTCTTCTAGAAAATTTGATTTCTTTAGACGCTTTAGTTGTCTCACAAAGATCATCATGGTCCTCTATTATTATTATTTTTAAAATATTCTTTAGTTGTTGATGGATTTTTATTTTATTTATTTGTATGTGGTACTGAGAATCAAACCCAGTGCCTCACACATGCTAGGCAAGCACTTTGCCACTGAGCCACAACCCCAGCTCTGGTCTTCTATTATTTTGAAGCTGATATTTACTATGCCCTCTTTTTGTGTTGGATCTGTGCTCTTCACTCAAATTAATACAATACCAAGCACTGAAGAAGGGTCCCTAAATCTGATTCAGCAATCACTTCCCTGATGTAGATCTCAAATATTCTTTATGTCATTTGGTTTGCTATTCTACAAATTGTTAGGATGCAGTACACAGTTGAGTTGTGTGGTAACAAATGCTCACAGCATCTGTGGCAGGTACCTATTCCAAAAGAAATGGGTACAATATAGGATAGAGATTTGGCTAATGTTGTGATGGATCAGAAAAATATTTTAATTATCAACTTATCAGAGGGAAAATTCATGAAAAATAATTGTAATAAAAGTTATTACCCTGACTTCAAACAAGAATTTATCAATTTACAGGGTTTAAATATCAAGGCTTTCCAAAAGAATACAAGTAAGAGATATGAGGGGAATCTATGTGCATGCTCACACATGTGGGTAACACCTCTTTCTTTCTTATAATTTTGGAATTACTTCTACAACATAAGAGAATTTTCTATTTAACACAGATTAACCTTATTAAACTATACAAAATTTACAGCATAGCTTCTTTATGAAAATCTGTATACATATTGAAAATATTGCCCATGAGCCAAGTATATCTGGCCCACTGCCTATCTTTGTATGGCCTATGAGATATGAGTAGATTTTGCATTATTATGTTTGGAGAGGAGGCAAACGAATAAACAAGTTTCACGGCACATTAAAATTATTGAGAATTCAAATTTCATCATCTGCAAATAGATTTCTTTTTAAAACCCAGTTAGAGGGGCATGCAATGGTGCACACCTGTAATTCCACTGACTCAGGAGGCTGAGGCAGGAGGATCACAAGTTCAAAGCTAGCCTCAACAATTTAGTGAGACCCTATCTCAAAATTAAAAATATATAAAAAAGAATAATGTAAGGGGCTGGGGATGTGCCTCATTGATCAAACACTCTTGGGTTCAATCCCCAGTACAAAAAGAACAAAAACAAAACAAAACAAAAAACAGGCATATTAATTTATGTGTATGTATGTGTAAATTTTTTGATTTTTACTTTTGTGGGGATTGAACCCAGAACTTTATATAGGGGGTAAGCACTATACCACAGAGCTACATTTCTAGCTCTCCCCTTTAAAAAAAATTTTTGAAGCTGGCCTCAAACTTGTAATTTTCTTGCCTCAGCCTCCCATTTAGTTGGGGATTTGGGCATGTACCATTATTCTCAGCTTGCATCTGTGTATATTCCTGATTTTCACTATAACATCAGAGTTCAATAGTTGTGACACAAACGATATGGTCTTCAAGGCCTAAAATAACTACTTCACAACCCTTTGCAGAAAGTTCATGGGCCCTGGAACAGATCATGCTCTCTCCTTAAGGTACAACAAATATGATGTAGGCTTCTTGAAATACATTAGAGTATATTGGGCAAAGATTAATAGTTGATTGATAGAGGTGGTTGAGTCCAATTCTATTACTCACCACTAAGTGGCTTTGGGTAAATCATTTAAACTCTTTCAATCTTAATTTTCTTAGGAATTCAATAGAATAATACTTCTATTTACCTTTAGAGCTTTGGGAGAAATAAATATGTAACCCACAGAGTACCCAGAGCATAATGGTAGCGTGAATGTTGAAGGTGGAAAGATAGCAAAAGAGACATTTAGAATATAGGAACCAAAAGAAAGCTTGAGAAGCTATGTTAGTATTGAAAAAAAATGTAGACCTTGAGACAAAAGGCATTGCAAGGGGAAGGGCTCATTACATAGTCTAAAACTATTTGTTTACTAGGAAGATACTAAAGATTCTAAAGTATTTTGCATTAAAATATATCACATGTACCATAATGGATTTGTAGACCTACATCAAGAAATTGACAAATCTATGACCAAGGTGAAAGATTTCCTTGGACCTTTCTCAATTCAACCAAATAGTCTGAAATGTAATAAAGATGTAGGAAATTTGAACAAACATATAATTTTTTTAAATAGTGGATAACATAATTACCTCATCATAATTTGAGCATAATTATATTTAAGTTATAAGGATGAGCAAAAAAGACCATCATACTATGCAGTATATTTTTCTGTCTTCAAAAAAACAAAAACAAACAAACAAACAAACAGAAAACCACATTACTCACCAATATATATACATATATATGTATATATATTTTAGTTATAGTTAAAACAATCCAGAAATACAATACCTTAGAAACTTAATGGTCTATGTTCTGTTAAGTTTATTTAGCTACATGTGGATGCAGTGCAGACTTAGTAATATAAATGAACTCTTCTCTGCATGCATGACTTACGCGTCTGTACCTCATCAGTCACAGGACAGTTTTGGAAACTGAACCTCTGCAACATGCATATAACATATAAATTATATAGAACCTTGTAGCCAAAAATTAGAAAATAAATATTCTTCTTAAGTATGCATGAAATATTTTAAAATTTGACCATATGCTGGGATATAAAGAAATTCCCCAAAAGTTTCAAAGAATTATGGTCATAGAGACCACATTTTCTGGCCAGAAATTCACATGAATGCATTTTATGGATCTTAACAAATGTAACATAGAAAGAAAAGAAAAAAAATTCATAGCCTTAAACTCATAAAAGAAATGGAAGTACTGGCGAGAAAGCCCATACAGTGCAAATGTCTAAGTCATGTTTTACTAAAATGTTGAGGAAAACTTCATTTAAACATTTGTATAAACTCATGTAGAAAACTGGAATATACGCTTTATTCTGAAATATACTCTAGAAGGAAAATATAACCTCACTACACAGTTTGCAAACACATTATGATATATCTAAACTATAGGTCACTGTGGAGCAGCATTCCTAGACAACATATTAGCTGGTAGCTCATCCTGCCAAGTCCAAACAAGATAGAGCTGAGCACAGTACGGGAACCAAGAAGAACAGTCAGTTGATGCAGAACACTGAAGAGGGCCTGAGCAATGGCAGCAGTAATTAGAATAGAGAATAGAGGAAGCATTTAGGTTATTTTTAGGAGATAAACATTTGGCAGGACTGATGATTGGCTGGATATAATTATGCATGCACAAGGAAGAAAAAAAGGAATAAAGACATGCCTTTCTAGCATGTGTGGCAGAGTGCCACCCTGGAAGATAGAGAATGTGCTCAAAGCAGCAAGTTTAAGGGGGCAGGTGGTTGACTGACTCTTGGAATATTGTTTTGAGATACAAATGGGACATCCAGTAGTTACTATTTAACTGAGTCTGGCCCAGGGGAGAGGGCTGAGTTCCAAAAACAGACTTTGAAATCATTGCTGCACAAATGGGACTAAGATTGCATGATTTACTCCTTCATATTGATTGAGAATGGCAATATTCAGGTTCAGTAAAATGTGATAAGACAGAGTTCCTGCTGTTGAAAACCTTAAAGAATCTTATGTGAAAGCATAGGATGAAACAAAGCATTTGATAGAGAAAATACCAATGCTGTAGAAGCACACAGGAGGGAGTTTCACTCATGTGAGGATACACATGTGGGAAAAGACTTCTTGAGGGAGGATCATGGGATGAATAGGAGTTACGCAGCAAAAATGTGTGCAAAAATGTTTGAGGTTACAGGAATGGCATTTTCAGTGCTGTTAAGGGAAGAGAGAGAACACAGGGTGCTCAGAATCTTTAAAAGGTCCATTTTCTCTGGGGCTTGGAGTTTCAGGATATCTGGGTTATGTGATGAGATGGGAAATGTAATCAGGAGACAGATTATGGAACATCTTTTAAGAACTGTGGACTTTATGTGAAGGATATTGAAGAGTCATGAAATGATTCTACTTAGGAATGTGACATATGTATTTTATATTTAAGAAGTTTACAGAGGAGGCAAAGTGGGTGAGGACAGAACCCAGAATTAGAAGGAGTAGTCAGAGGAAGGGAAGTCTACAAAGAAGAATAAGTAAGCCTTGGTTTGTTTCTTTATCATTTTAACATTTATAATCAATGCTCATGTTTTTTAAAGGTCCATGTTCAATAAAATATTAATGAAATGACTTTGATTCATGATTAAGAATATTAAAATGATAAATATTTTTGGAGTTTAAGCACAAATGATTATATTAGTATACCACTAATGATGATAACAATAAAAACAGAATAATAGCTATAATTTATATGGTGTTCACTCTATGCCAGGAACTTTATGAATATTTTATATATAATTCATAGTGGCCAGTAGACTTGATAAATAATATTA
The DNA here is from genome assembly GCF_001458135.2 of Marmota marmota marmota. Classification (NCBI taxonomy): domain Eukaryota; kingdom Metazoa; phylum Chordata; class Mammalia; order Rodentia; family Sciuridae; genus Marmota; species Marmota marmota. The sequence goes on from NW_026000242.1 coordinate 17,585,421, forward strand.
TTCTTTTAGACTAGAAAACTGAAATCTAGTGGTGTTAGGGAATTTACCCAAGGTCAAACATGTAATTAATGGTAAATTTGGTATTTGAATCTATGTATTTATTTGTAGTCTTATGACTGTCCTACCCTGACATCATTCCTCTATAGAACTAAAAATTTCTCCCTGGACACGCAAAATAGAAAATTTCTACTTCTATTTGGACATGCAAAAGATTGACAAGTCTGTCATAGCTTCAATCACAGAGAATTTACATATTGCATAGAAGAACTCTGTTTCCTTGCAACAAATAGTAAGTTACTGCTTTCCATAGCCCTGCTATCATACCTATTATAATAACTAATTTATAAAGCACATTGTTGAGCAAACCTTATCTCTAACATAGGCTTTCCTCTGTAGGTATTTCAAATTTAATTGTGCATTACCATTGTACACATTTGTTTTATCTTTATAATAGAAAGAAAAATTCACCCAAGCAATCAGTCTGTTATATTGAAGCAATGTGTTCAATCACAGCTCTAAAAGGAAGATCTTTTTCTCCATATCTTCAGATCTTCAGAAATATTTTTTTAAATGAAAAACTTGTAAGGAAAGCATGAGTCATTTGCCAACTTACTACTTTAGAAATTCATGGGTCATTTGAAACACAGAACTGGAGAGCAAGCCTCTACAGCCTACTTCCCTCGACTAAAGGATTCTTCAGCAACATGATCCCACTCCTTAGCACTAAGACATGACACAGTAACTTAATTGATAGGTTCAGTATATGCTAAGGCTCTAGCTAAGTGAAAAATAGTTACACAAATATAATATTTTCAATGAAACATTAAAATAGTCTAAATGAGAAAAAAAATCAGAACTTTGTTGTAATCCTATACGTTTATTTTAAAAATTTGCTTGTTGTAATTTTGAAATTCCATGAGTGAGGGCAGAATCACCTTTCCAGTGAGTAGGACCTCCGCTGGCCTTATCCAGATCTTCTCATGTTTCTTATTTGTGACTGAATACTGACAATGAGAAGGAAATAGGAAAGGAAGAACAGCCACTCTGGAGGTTTGTAATTTACCCAGCACAAACATCCATGGAGGAGATACTTTCTAAACCAACCCTTCTGATGAACTAGTTGAAGGCTTCCTGTATCTCCACTCCATCTCCAGAATTTCTTTATTCTATCCACACACAACTTATTTTGTTGCTACTTTCCTTGCTCTTTCTTCCTTTGACTACTTTTGTTATAGTATGTTATCATTGTTCTTTGCTCAATCCCCTTGTTTGGCAGTCCTTGTTAGAATTTCAGCACTCCTTCAGGTTGAACTGTGGTATCTACTCCAGAATGCTTCGCTCTGTAATCAGGGACAGTGGTAGGTGGCAGGAAAGCATGCACCCCACTTTTCCTTTGCCTCCTCCCACCAGAGAAAAGGGATCCTATACATAACCTTCTTTATAAGGACATCAGATGTTGTGTCTCCATCCCATTCACTCACCCCACAGTCCATTGTTCCCCTAACTATCCCAAAGTGGTAAAAATCTGTGGAAGGTAGGTTGATGAAGCCAGGAAATAAATGGTGCAGTGATCCAGAGGAGATGCTATGAGGGCAGTCAGGTCTGCCTGGCCTGTTTCTGATTGCTATTTCTTCCTCAGTTACAAGTGAGAATCTCCACACTCGTATCTTTCTTTGCTCTCCCACTTGCCTACCTGGAACCTCCAGGCTCAGAAGATAGAGTTCAGTATTCTCTCCCTCCTGGTGGAATGGATTATCCTCATACTTGGCAACTGGCAGCAAGTAAATATTTGATTTGTCATACTGGCTATAAATATAATAGAACTTTGTAAGCAAATATATCTGGATGAGTTATAAAAATTAGACTAAATCCGGATAGGTTCACTATAGCACTGATAGCAACCTATGATTTCATGGAGATGAAGGAAAGTCCTCCTCTTTCTAGTGAGAGTTTTAGAATTTTTCTTTCTTTGGGTTGAGAAATAAGTTTACTTTTTCTGGACTAGGAAAACAAGGTTTAATATTATCAAGTATTAAAGTTAAATTATTCATCCATTCTTGGATAATACCAGTTGAGAATCTGAAAGACTCTTAATTGTCTTGACTTTATATGTCAATTGTTTTACTACCACTTTTAATTTTATTTTTAATAAGGAAAATGGGTCAGAGGAATTTTAAGTGGCACCATCAATGATAGATGTCTGTTGATGGATTATTAGCAAATGTTGTAATTAGGAATTGGAGATGGAAAGAATAACAGGAAGAATAGTGGCTACAAAATGTGCTGCAGACATTGAACACTCAAGGCCAGTTGGCAAGAGGAGTATGGCTACCCTGATCTACCCCACTTCACTCCTATCTGAGATTTCAAAGGAGCAGATATCAGTAATTTTACTTTCGTCTGAATTGATTTCAATATGCTATATTTCTCTGAGTTATCAGCTCTGCCATCCTATCCCTCTATATTACTCATGAATTAAAGTTCAGAGGGTTCTTAGGCATTTTATTAATCAGGGCTTTATAGAGAACAGAACCATTAGGAAACACACACACACACACACACACACTTATTATGAGGGATTGGCTCATATGATTATAAAGGCTAAGTAGTACCATAATCTACTCTGTGAAAGATGGAGGCCCAATGGTATAGTATACATTCAAGCCTAAAGGCCTAAGAACCGAGAGCCAATGGCAAAAGTTTCCATCCAAGTCCTAAGGCCTAAGAATCAGGGAATGAATTGTGTGAGTCATGGTCAGTCTGAAAGCCTGAGAACCAAGAGTGCCAAAGTTTCAGCTCCAGCAGGAAGAGAAGGTGGCCCTTCCTGGACCTTTTAGTTGTATTTGGGCTCTCAATGGATTTGATGACACCCACTCACAGGAGTGAGGGTGATCTTCTTTACTCAGTCTACCAATATAGATGCTAATCTTTTCTGGACATGCTCTCATAGACATATCCAGAAATAATATTTTACTAGTTATCAGGGCATTCCTTAGCCCAGTTAAGATGATGTGTGAAATTCACCATTACAGCACCCCTATCTAGTAACAGAAGAGAGAAGGAATCAGATTCTCAGTGTGCCTGAAATCATGTTGCTTATGTGCTCAGTATTTTATGTTCCCAGGGAAGGAGGATAACAGGGAAAAGAAAAAGGAAATCTGACACTCTAAGAAGAACATGGAGAAGAAGAGAACTGAAGAAAAGGAAAATAGGAAGGCTCTGGAGTGATTTATACAGACTTATTATTGAAGAATAAAATAAACCTAATTTAAAGGTGTTTCATGCCCTTCCTCTTCATTTGTTCATTTTTAGTTACTTAGATCTTGACTTATTCCAAAACAATTTAAGGCAGCATAGAAATAAAAACGTGTGTGCAGTAAAACACAAAACATAAAAATAAAATAAACATCTCCCTTTCCAAACAAGCATACTCCTCTGTCCATCTCCTCATAACCTCTTGCACTGGCTTTCCACTAGAATAGCAGCATATAGACTTTATCCCATCCAAAACATCATTTCCTAGGTTTCTGAAAACATATTATGTAATTCATAGAATATATTTTTGTAAAAGCAACCCTAACAAGAAACAAAGCAAACCAAACTAAACAAGCCAAAACAAGTCAAAGGAAATTTTCTACTGTATGCTTCGGCAAACATCTCTCTGCTACGAACAAAATTTATATAATGTTACAATATATGATATTGGATAAAAATATTTAGCAAGTCCTGAAGTAACACCACAAGCCTCAAAAGCATTAATGCACCTAGAACATTGAGAATAAAGCATTAAAGGAAACCCGGATTAAGCAAAATATGCAATCGTTAGCCATCACACATTCTATTAAAATTGCTGTCCATCATAACAAGTTTGGAAAATAGCAATAGTGATCATTAGAATTTAAAAATTTTAGGATTTTTTTCCTCATGATTTCTTCCTTAATCATAAAAATAAAATAAACATCTCCCAGAAATGGCCAAAACCACATCATAAACATTTAAGATTCTGGAGAAACAGACACAAGTAAAAAAAAAAAAAAAAAAAA
>NW_026000242.1:17589486-17616356 GCF_001458135.2 Marmota marmota marmota
AAAAAAAAAAAAAAAAAAAAAATATATATATATATATATATATATATATATATATATATATTCCTTTGAAAAGATCTATTTCATGTGAGAAAAATGGCCACTTTTCATATTATATATATTTAAATAAATGTCCTTTTTTGCTTGATAAAAAGGACATCATATTAATTAAATTTGAAGAAATGTTCAAGGTTTCCATTACCAGAAAATCAATTTAAAACCCCAAATTTTCTAAACATTTACGTTTAAATTTAAATAAGAATATTACCTTGATCAACATTATAGTCAACATTTTTCATGGTAAGAAAACACATTTAATTCATGAAACATTGTTCTAGATGATTTTTTAAAAATTTTGGCTCTCTATTAACTTGATCAATAGTATAGCAAATTAATAAAAATGAATTATATAATCTGTTATTAGGACCTACTTATTGTCAAGCACTTCACTTGTTTAATTAGTTAATTCATTTTATGTTTATCTCATGCTTATCAGGGCATTACTATGCCAGAAATAAAAGGTAAAAGTGTAATACAATAAAATAACTGCTAGAGTTATACAATATAATAGTTATTGAAGAAACACACTTTTGGGGAAGAAAAGATATGCAAGATATAACTTGCATGTTCATTAAGTTATTTTCTAACAGAAAAAATATTAAGCATGAAGAGATTTGGCAATTTCACTCATAGTGAAATATGCTATCTTGTACAATGTGTTCTTAAGAATATTCTTAAGATTTTTAATTACTAGAAAATAATGCCATGTGGTATGGCTAGGTTCCCTTATATCCAGAGAGAAGTAAAAGTAGGCTGCAAGCTTATAGAAAGTATAATGATGATAGTTTTTTGAGCTTGTTTCTTAAAGAGAAAATTACCAAAAATTCTAATACAAGGAATGTACTAGGAATATCATAGGTATGACATCTTAAATGGTATACTGCTTCTGTCTAATTAAATACCTAAGTTTTAGGGATAAAGATGAATTCATTTAATGAGTTCATCTCTGAGTAACAGAAATGATACTTTGGATCTTTGAAGGTGGATAACACACACAAAAGATTTATTTTGCTTTTTTATTTTTTTTACAAGGGAATAAAGGCATTTATTGTCTTTACTCTTTAAATAGACAGAATTCTATTGAATGATGTTCTCAAAATATTGCCTGTTTCAACTTTTATTATAACTTCTCATCTTCTCGTAACTTTTAAGTCTACAGGAAAAGGACTAAATACAAAACCCAATCCCTAATGTTCACTTTTAAGTATAATATTTTGCTATGATTCTAGTCAATAAATAAAAAATGAACCTGAAAAAAATGTATATATAAACTCTGTAAGTTATGCCTGCAGGTAAATCCAACTATCAGACATTGTACAAAAATGAATGGATTGTCAATAGGGTAGTGTGTTGGTTATTTACCTTGTCTCTCCAACACAAAATCATGACTATGTAATCAAGTTTCCATGAAGACCTACAAGAACAGGGTATGGAGAACTTCTGGATAGCTCAGCATATGGAAATTCCAGGAGAGGGGTGTGCCCAGAGAGATTATGGAAGCCCCTGGCCCCATGTACCTCTTCCATTTGATTGTTTATTTGTATTCTTTGTAATATCCTTTAAAGTAAGTGTGTAAGCACAGGAAAAATGATTTGTGGAATTCTGTGTTTTCCTGGCAAAGTAACTCAACCCAAGAAGGGGTCACGGGAACCCTGATGTGTGGCTGTCAGTCAGAAGCACAGGTAAAATAATATGAAATTTGTGGTTGGCTTCTGAAATGGATGGGACTGAAGTCTCAACCTGTTGAATCTGATGTATTTCCAGGTATATAGTATCAGATCCAAACTGAATTACAGGAAGCCCAGCTGGTGTCTGGTGGAAAATTAGTCAGAAATGTTGTTTAGTGTGTACATAAAAACCTCCGCATATTTTAGTGACCAGAAGTCACAAAGTATTCTGTGTTGGTTATTGTGTGATTATAGGAAAAGCACCTTAGTTTATTTTTCCTATCCACATAGTTATCTTAATTTTAATAAATTTATAGATCATGGTTTTCTTATTAGTATTTTTTTGTGGATTGTAAGAATATTTTTCTTTTTAGTTAGAAGTTTCTCCCTAGAGTCAAGGTAAAAATTCTGATAATACACATCAACTATTTTCTGATTTTAGCAAAGTTAAGGATCAACACATTTTGCTAAATCACACAAGTGATATGAGGCCATTTCACAATAAAAGTGAGTTTCCTTGAGAGAGTAAGGTATTAGGACTTACCCCTGTCTGTGTCATACAGGAAGACAAAACAGTTCCATTCATAGTGATCCAGCAGACTCAGGAGTGCTCCTCGCAATGAAGGTCTTAGCTGCAGCACAAACTGGCTCTCCCCCTCAGTAGGGAAACTTGGTGTGATGAGGGAGATGTGTAAGGCGCTGCAGAACGAGGTCAAGGTATGTACTGACCTCTTATCATAGAGTCCAAAAATGGCAAATACTCCTCTAGAATACTGGGAACAGACTGGAAAAAAAAAACACAAAATATTAGCATACTTTAAAATTGTTGACTTTGTATCTATATCCTACAAAATTTAAAAATCACTGAATCATTGATATGTTAGCAATATAATACAGAGTAAAATTAAAGTGTTCAATTAATTAATTTTTTGTTCTTGTACGCAAAACCATGTATTGAATGAAGCTGATCTGATTGAAAAGTCCTCTATTAAAAAGCCCTTTTGAGGGCTGGGGTTGTGACTCAGCAGTAAAGCACTTGCCTAGCACATGCGAGGCCCTGGGTTCGATCCTCAGCACCACATAAAAATGAATAAATAAAAAGCCCTTTTGAATTAAAGGGAAATATAATTAAAATGAGGTAATATATAGCCTTCTGTGATAATGTAGCAGATCCTATGGTAGAGATTTTAAGTGTGATAAATCCAAATGTTTCTCTATACTTTTTCTGTTGCCTGAAAAATATAATGAACTTTTGGAAGTTTTGAGTATTAATTGAAGAAACCTTTAAATTATCTTCTTCCTAAGCTATATGCTCATCTTCTCTATTCTTGGATTGGGCAACATTTGTTGACAACTAAATTGTTATGTTTTTCTGCTTTTGTAATCAGTTTTATTTTTATCACAACCTTAGAATTGTCTTGTATCATTTTTGAAAACAGAAGTTGGATTTTTGGGAAAGTCACTCTTAGGATATCTGAGTGGTTTAGTGAATCTGGGAGAACTGCATAGCTATAGCACAAAGACAAAGCAATTCTAAAACCCATTAGACCAAGACTGCCTGAGGAAGAGAAGCAGAGGCAAAGCAGTGCACGACTTCCCCTGCCTTTCTGCACCCTCTGGTTGTTACAAGGACAATGAGGCAACATCACAGAATGGCTCTGCTCTATTCCTGTCCAATATATTTTGCTCACTCTTGACATGGCTGATTTCAGGAACAAACTTGGGTGACTTTTTCTGGTTTATTTTTAAAAGGCATAGATCTAAAATAGGGGATCCCTGTTTTTGTGTTCACACAGAAAAGCAAGAATGGATTCCAAATTCTTATAATTCTCCTTGTATGGCTAACTAACACTCATATTTCTCCTCAGTTTATATAGCTAGCTTAAGAAGTATTTAGTGCTATAAAATTTTTGTGTTTGGACTTTAGTTGCTAGTTTTAATTGTTAAATTTATTATGAAGCCCAGAGCATTGGATAAGCTAAAGGTACTTATTTTAGTGGAAGTTTATTATGATATAAATAAATTTTTCTTAAAACAGGCACTTGCAAAAATTATCTTAATAGCATTTAAATCTATTTTGTACAATATTTGGGTTTTAGGAAATTATAAAGCATAATTAAATGCAGATAATTTACTAAAACCTAGAGATTTTTCTTTCATTCTTATTTATTATGCTTCTTGAAATTGCAGAAAGAGTCTAAGCATTCTAATTATGACATGTACTAGAAATGTTTTATATATATTTTGAAGCCCACATAAAGGACCCAAGTCTATATTCAAGTGGACAAGACAAGGAAGAATTGACATTAAGATGGAGAAGAAGAAAATTTTGCTAAGTTCAAATCCTAATATTATCACTTAAAAGCCAGATGATTTGGTGTAAATTATCTTATTTGCATTAACTATGAATACATAATGTGGAAAGAATTAAATGAGAATATGTAAACTTGCTATCATGAGGTCATATGCAGCAATCAGTAAATGGCAGATTTTAGCACAAATTGTACGCATTATTATAGTTTAAGTATTTCTGTTGTTTGATAAGAAAGTAAAAGTAATTGAAGATAGATTACTACAGTTGATTTAAAGTCAAGAAAGGAGATTTCAGAGTCTATATAACAAATGTAATTTATTTTGGTATTGTAGTAGAATTTATAAAGAAGTCTATCAAAACATCCAGTCTAATTCTATGAATTATAATTTGGAACTAGAATTAGGAGCTAGAATTTGATCACATGGGTGGATTGACCAATTAGGAAGGCTTGTTCTGACAGTTTGGCTGTAGTTTCTTGCAAGATACAAGGATCAATCATAATTTAATCATTAGGCATCTTGAGGTTTAGTGTGATTCATTTCTTGTAACATAAGAAAGCCAGTAAACCATTGGCAGGATCAAACTCTAACTTCACGAATACCCCACCATGGCTTTGGGTGTATTATGCAAATGCTGTGCATATAAGTTGTAACCTGGAGTTACTAAACTCTTTCATATTTTCTTGTTGTCTGGATTTTCATGCAAATTGTGAGTCCACTTTTAATCTCTACATGGTAAATAATCTGATTCAGTTAATTCATTTGTTTTGGGGTGATAACCACTGAACCCAGAGTCTCATGCATGCTAGGTTGGCATTCTATTACAGAGCTATCCTCCCAGCCCCAGGTTCAAAGGGTTTTTATTTTACTCTACTGAATAAAGTAAAGTCAAAGAGCAATAGAATTCAAATCTAAGATTCTGGCTTTCATTTAGTACTGAAAGTACACACAATCTTTAACACTTGTTCAAGAAAATGTAAGCAAACAGGATTCACAAATCATGTACATTAACTTGCTCATGAATAGAAAAAAAGCATTTGCACAATCTTGTCTGCTATGGCACTTTAAAACCATACTAGTTCCATGCTTTGTATTCCACACAGTGTTTTTCTAGGAATCGTAGGAGGTCCCCAAAAGAATCTGTACAGCTCTCCATAGGCCCTGTTGGACAAAATAATAGCATTTGTGGCCAATGCTGGACCCCCTTCCTTGGTGCCCCTCTTACCTCTAAAACACTTAACAGCTGTTCTGCTTTCATCTTTTAAAAATATTAAGCAAATGCCTATGTACAATTTTATATATAAAAAGTATTAAGTACTAAATAAAGTTCAAAAGCAACTAATATGCTATGCAAAAAGTCCCTCTACTGCTTATTCCTATTTTCAATCTAATCTTTATGGCTTCCCACTTTTCTGCTGCTCACTATATTACTTATTGCAGTTTACTCTTCTGGGACTCAACAAATTTAATATTTTCTGATATTTAATCACCGTTTGTTTATCTGTCTTCATTTGCATCATCATACATATTTATTTTTCTCTTTTTCATAGCTATCTGCCATTCTGCTACTATTTTTTATACTTATTTTGAAAATACACTAATGTCTCAGACTACATAACATTGCTTTTGAATGTATTCTGTCACTCACATTTTATTTTCCCTCTGCAAATTTCTAGTCATAACATCATTCTTTCAGACTTTTATTTTTGCTATTTAATCTCAATCCCAGGCTTGGCGGGTGAGGGTTATTGAGTTTTCTGTGCCTGAGAATAGGTTGTCATTAAAACGTTCAGTGTTATTATCTTCATGTGATACCCTGAACAATATTTTATTTGGTCCAATAGTTTCAAATTTTAAAGTATAATTATTTCCATATTTATTATTGTAATCTAGCTTTGAAAGCACTCATAAATCAAAATTTTGTTGGACATCTCTTATGTCATCTCTGGTTGCTTAGCATGCAAGTAATTGTTCAAACAATGGAATTTATTAGACTATACAAAAGTACACATAAATTAATGAAAATAAACAAGGGTAAATATGAATGTGATCAGAATATATAAAAGGAAAACAAACTGAATTTTAACGTTCTCACATAAAATGACAAAATAAGGCAGAATTAATGCTTAGTCACTGAGTAGATGCAATATTAGATTGATATGTATTTTGGGATACAAACGCTAATCAGGATAAAGCTTTCAATGAACTAATCCAATCATAATTTTAAGTGTCTACTCTATATTCTGCTTCACTAATGAGATCACTTGGATCATGTATTATGTAAATAAACACATAATATAAACACATGGAAAAATTCATTCATCTTTCACCTGATGGTGTCAATTAATTATGTCTTCTCATCAGATAATCACCCAGTTTCATTACATATGCCATATTCCAGATGCTTAACTAAGTCAAATTATTATATAATTTGTGACTTGTAGTTCTATATCACATACAAATAAATTGGCATGGTCTTAGCTTGGTATGTCCCCACCTGTGGCACACAATCCCAGAGGTGTGCTGAATTCAGTATGCCCACTGCAGAGTGGCACAGTGGTCAGAAAGAACACAGTCCACTTCTCCTTTGTCTTCAATTTTCCTCCCCTTAATATATTTCTCTAACTCTTTCTTAAACTTAATTCTTTCATTTTTTTTACAAGAATACATAAAACTTTTTAACCCTATGCTTCCTCTCTCATAGCCTTTGCAGTCCCTTTAATTGAAGGAATTTTATATTCAGTTTTTTTAACTCATGTGATGCCTACACTTCTCAGCCACCTAAACCACTCTCTGCTGAGAGCCATTGCCAAGTAGGAATGACACATCGAAATTTCTTTGTCAGCCTACTCCATGTTGCTTAGAGGAAGGACTCTCCATGGTGGACCCAGGTTTTGCAGTGACTTTGCATGAAAGGTGACCTTGCTCAAGGACCAGGGCAGATCCGGGTTTAGGGTAGATCAGGGTTTAGGGTGAATCGGGATTTAGGGTGTTCCCGGGTTTAGGGAGGTTCCAGGTATAAGGTGTACCCTGCTGGGAATAAGGTGTATCCTGCTGCCTCAGGTGCGCCCGCTCCTTGAGTTCCCCTTGAGTTCTCACGGGATTCAGAGAGTATATGGGATTCAGAGCCCGGTGGAGAGTGTGGATTTTGCCCAGAACGTGGATTTCCCCCAGAACATGTTTGTAGAGTGCCGGTGTGAGTTCGGGAATAAAGAGTTGCTGTTTGAATCTACAAGGTGTGTGGTGGCTCGTGATTTTGTGCCCAGCCAGACTGCGGCAACTCTCATCAACTTTGTTAATGACCCAATATATCCTAAATCTTCTAATTTTGCTCCTATATTTCTGGGATCCTCTGCTGTGTTTGATATTTTTGGAAACTTCTTTTAAATTTTTCCTTGCCTTGGGTTCCCAGCACCACAGCTATTCATCTGATACCTGGGCATTTCTTGCTCTCTGCTCCTTTATGGTTTGTGTACCTTGTAATTTTCTTTTCTCTACTCACCTCTTCTTTCTAAATACATATTTCAGTGAACTCATCTAAAGTTTTGTCTTTAATTACCAAGTATGTGCTCCTGATCCCCCAGGTTATACCATCTACTTCAAATCCTTCCTTTGAACTACACAGATCAGTATGTCTAATTGTCTTTCACCACTTGGGCACAATGGTTTGTGACTGCTCTATTAACACAAAACAGTGATTATATGTGACTTCTGAGACTATGACTGTCCTTCTCTGGGGACACATGACCTTTGTATCTAGCAGCCATACTGTCAGGAGAACCACAGGTGATGTGAAGAGGTCCACATGTTAGGTAGTAGGAACCAAGAACATAGCAAGGTCCTGGGTTTTCTTTAAACTACTTTTAAGGAAAATGAATAATCAAATAACTTATAGAAAAATAACAGGTGCACAAACCTTGAGTATAAGCAGGTAGAAACAAAAGGAGCCAATTAAGAAACATGTCAAGAAAGAAAGATCAGTGGAATTAACTCCTGATAGGGTCTATTGGGGTCATTGTAAAGATAGGATTTGTTGTCACTGGCTTCTCAATATATTTCAGAAGAGAAATTTCTTTAGTCGTGCAGGTGCACTAAGGTAAATTCTATCAGGCAACTGACCCCAATTAAATTTACACACATTAAAATAGGATTGACTTGTAGATGAAGCCTCCTTGAATAAGATGGTTACCATGACAGTTCCAGAGAAGACCAGCTATAATCAAGACCTCCACTGCCAGAGTAAAAGAGGAGCTGAAGACCTGATTGGCAAAGGGTGCAGAAGGTTCTCAAGGTAACCCTAAAACAGCAATAAATTTGGAAACAGCACTGTTTCCTCTGTGGGTTCTCTGCTTAGAGAAGACTCACTCTTCCATTTGAGAATGCTTTTTGCCTAAGCCTTATGTTACTTTCACTTTAATTCTAGTAATAAAATTATATTCCTTGGCTTTTCTTGTTTGACTTTAACTTTCCTTTTGTCAGGACACAAAAACCGAGCTTTGTAGCTTCAGCTGTGACCTACTCTTCTGTGACACATGTAGAAAGGCACCAAGACACCTTACTCCTCAGTCATTGCTAGGTTCTCAACTGACAGCTAGACGGATGCTAAAGTGACGGATGCTCCAGCCTCCATTAAGCAGCTTCAGCTAATGTTTTATGAAATAAAGACTAAACCTTGCCCTATATATAAAGTCATGATCAAAAGAAATTATTGAGGCTCACACTTCAATCCCAGTGGCTCTGGAAGCTGAGGCAGGAGGATTGCAAGTTCAAAGCCAGCCTCAGAAACCTGGTAAAGATTTCAGCAATTTAGTGAGAACCTGTCTCAAAATAAAGTAAACAAACAAATAAATAAATAAAAAGGGCTGGGCTCAATGGTAAAGTGCCCCTGAGTTTAAGCCTTGGTACCAAGAAAGAAAGAAAGAAAGAAAGAAAGAAAGAGAAAAAGAAAGAAAGAAAGAAAGAAAGAAAGAAAGAAAGAAAGAAAGAAAGAAAGAAAGAAAAGAAAAGAAAGAAAGAAAGAAAGAAAGAAAGAAAGAAAGAAAAGAAAGAAAGATAGAAAGAAAGATCATTGCTATTATTTTAAACCACTAATATTGAGATTGGTTTGTTATATAAAAATACAAAAAAAAAAACCCAACTCTATTTGTACAGTACTTAGGAATAAGTGTAGACATAGTATACATTCAACAAATATTTTGTAGACAAATTAATGAATGTTGTTTGAAGTATGTGTAGTTTATGCTAATTCATATCTCTCCCAGTAGGACACTATCTACTGAACTGCTCAAGTTTTTAAAATTCTCCCCCCCAACTCTTTAAGAAATTCTATATTCTATACTCAGTTTTAGTTATTGCTCTTGAGTGTTATATTCATACTTGATACAAAATTATAAATTTAATAAAGGTGTCCACACTATCAAAATAACAAAGGACTTTTAAATATTTTAACCTCAGACTTTATTCTCTTGTTACACATTATTGTTTTTCAGTGTTACAGCTTCACATTTAATCATTTTAAACATTTTGCAGCCTCTTTCAAATATTTCTATTTCTGAAATTCTTGCATCTTACTTTGTATATGTCCCAATTTTTGTTCAAGGGGGATTGAAAATATTTGCTTTATAATTTTGAATTAGGAGCCAATTTTTTAAATTGGTTGTTCAAAACATTACAAAGCTCTTGACATATCATATTTCATACATTAGATTCAAGTTGGTTATGAACTCCCAATTTTACCCCAAATACAGATTGCAGAATCACCTCGGTTACACATCCACATTTTTACATAATGCCCTATTAGTAACTGTTGTATTCTGCTACCTTTCCTATCCTCTACTAAAGCTCTGTAAGAATTTTAAAACTTCTGTTTTTCAGAAACAATTCTACAAAATAGTTTTTCATTTACTTCTTCTAATTGTTCTGATGTGTTTATATGTGCTATATGTGTTTGTGCATGCACATGTGTCTGTGAATTTCTCAGTTTATGGGTTCCTAGAAAATGTACATAGTATAAATTTGAACAGAAAACTCATGTGACAGCAGATCAATATATAAAAATTATCAAAGGAAACTATCGTGTTTTCCATGCAGAACTCAAGGCAATCCAAAAAGTTTCTGGGTTAACTTTCTAAAACAAATAATTCTAATTGCTCTTATTAAATGTGTTTATGTTACAATATCAGAAACTTATGGAGCTAAAAATCTTTGCAGCCTATGTTTCAAAGATACTGTGATCTAAGGTCAGAATTTCATTCAACTCTATATTGGCAACACCAAATTATCAATCTTAGTGATCAAGAAATTTCATTTTTCAGCAAACTTCCCCCAATTTCATAAGAATGCATTAGTGGCTCTTCCTCTTGTGTCATAATGCTCCATGAACAGGAATTTCTAAAAATCTGAATTTCCTCAACTATAGTTTTCGTAATTATTTTGATGTTGTCCATCTTTAGGAATAACCATGAGTTTCTTGAGAGTCTTATTCATCTTACATTCTCAAGAGATACATTTTTTTTGAATGTACAAGAAAATAAACTTCATATATTATCATTTTCTCAGAGACTCTATTACTTAATTACTATCATTATATTGTAATAAAAATCACTTTCTCGCTTTCTTACATACCAGGTTTATGCATGCTAATATGATTAGCCATTACATGTCTCATAAATATTTATAAACATTTAAACTTATTATAGCAACAATTGTTGGGCATTATTATTACCAATTCCTGTCTATTATACTGTAAGGAAGAAATGTACTAGTTTCGGATACCACTAGAAGAATGTGTTGAGTTAGCAAGCAAAACCTTGAGGAGAAACAGGCAAGTTAAGAGAGAGGAGGCTACAGAACATTTACATTCCTAAGACCATGACAGTGAGGTAAGGTGAGAACAAGGTTGAAACTAGGTTAAATAGGACAAATCTCCGCATGGATTGAACTCCCTAGGTTTCCTTCCTGATTGTCATAATTCTGAGGGTTCTCCTCATATTAATGATGTTTTACTAATGCAAGTGGTAGTTAGGACAACATATGAACTAGCAACTACATTTTCAAGTTACCAAAGAGGATTTTGAGATAAGTTTTTGCACCAGACAGAGGTGATCTTGTGAAGACTGTAAATTAACAGCCTGGCACTGGTATGCTAGTTGGGTACTGGAGATCTGTTCTTCCCTCCTGTGGATTAGTCAGTGTAGGAAGAGTGGCTGTTCTGTGCTTATCTGCTCCCTCACTTGCTGTGCCTTGTGGCTGTAACAACATGGATAGAAACCCAAGAATTAACCCACTTCCTGCTATGATGGCTTTAGCAGGTTGACTCAATTTGTTACCATCTGATGCCTTGAATACTCTTCCTAACCTTTGTTGACACCTAAAAGTGTTAGAATAAGTGGACAGAAGGCTACAAAATAACAATGACAACATACTTCTTTTACATAGATGTTTATATTTTACAAAGGACTTTTACATATAGCCAATTATTATGATAATTATTCTGTTGTCATCATCATTTATATTTTGTAAGAAAGAACTTCATTTATTTGTGAAAGAAAAGATAGGTTATGGAAATTGATACAACATTTCAAATTGCTCATTTTAGAACTACTGTGCTCTTCTTAGGTAGATTATAGAAATTTTTTAAAAATTCTGGTATTAAAAAGCTTAATGACTTATTTATTCCCTTTTTAAAACAATTCACTGTATCTATAGCAACAGAAACATGACTAGAGTCAGCAGCTGGAAAATGTGTCATGATGATGGAATCAATAAAAACTAGAAGCACTCTAAGTACTATGAGAAAGTTGACCCAGAATTAGCTGTGTGACACATGATCAGTTTGTGCCTGGGAAATAGGAGGAGAAAGAATATTAGAAAAAGGCAAAGGTGCCGGGCTCGGTGATGCATACCCTTAATCAGAGGGGCTCCGGAGGCTGAGGCAGGAGGATTGCAAATTCGTAGCCAGTCTCAGCAAAAGCGAGGCACTAAGCAACTTAGTGAGACCCTGTCTCTAAATAAAATACAAAATAGGGGTGGGGATTTGGCTCAGTGGTTGAATACCTCTGAATTCAGTCCCTAGTACCCCCATCCCCTCCCCCACCAAAAGGCAAAGGTATTAAAAGGGGAAGGGAGGGGAGGAGGGAAGGAAGGATAGTAGAATGAAACAGACATTATTATTGCTGTGTGTATATACGTGACTGTATGACCAGTCATATGATTCTGCAACCCGTACACTCAGAAAAATGAGAAATTATATCCCATCTGATTCAAATGTATGATATGTCAAGGTCATTGTACTGTCATATGTAACTAATTAAAAGAAATAAAAAAATTTAAAAACACACACACAAAAAAAAACACTTTAAATTGCCTTTTGCCTTATATAATTTGTATAGTGTATATAGGGCACATTTACCTAAAAAGTGTCATTTTCTGACCTAAGATAGCAGGAGTTCCAAGTTTTTACAGTGCATCTGCAGTAGGGATCACCAGCTGGAAACCCTGACTCTAGAAAAGATGAGGAAGATGAGTTTTACTTGTTCCTCCCCGTTTGTTTGTTTGTTTTTGGTATGAACACTCAAGGTGAGGTGTTTACTATCCCTAAGCTGCAGCCCCCATTCCCCTTTACTATCACCATGCCACGAAAGGTATTTATGATTCCTGTAGATATTTTGAATTTAGACAATAAACCTTTGGAGTTTTCAACATAAAAACAATTGTTTCTTATTTGAGGGAAAACTGCATAAGGCAGTGTAAAAAGTGTGTGGCAGTGTTTCTTCCTTGCATCGTAGAAGAAATACACAGCAATTTTTTTAAAAGGCAATATGGATTTGACATTTCCATTCATTCTCTTATTCAACTAATGCTTATATACTACCTAGTTTATTTCAGTCACTGTGCTAAGCATTTGGAAGAAAAACACATTTCATATAATATTCCTACTGAAAAGAAGTTCACAGTCTAGTGGAAAAGACTGAGATATGAACTGATATTCCAAGATGTAAATATTTAATGATAGACAGGAAATTAGGAAGCACAGAAAAGGAGTATTCACAAAAGGGGAGGCTGGCAGGAGGAAAGCATACCTGTCTATGAAGGTGGGGCTGAAGAGCAGTGATTAAAGACAGAAGCCAAAAAATGGGACATTGTAGTAAACCCAGAACAAGATAATAATGGGGCAAATCAGAGCAAATGTGATAGGCACAGAGTATAGAGGCTGAGTCTGGGAAATATTTAAGAATTAAATAAGAAGAATCTAGTAAAAAGTATTGTATGAGGGCAATGAATAAGGAGGAAAAGAAAGATGAAAGGTTTGGTTTTCATCTTAGGTGAATGAATGGATAGCTGTTGCTACACATTGGGTGATAGCCAGGAAACTTGGGAAGATTTACTTGGATATTATGAGAGAAGTATGGGTTACCAGGTATTTAAAAACAATGAATTTCATTTCAGATATCAGTTTCAGGTTTCAGGTGTCTAACAGGTAATTGCATATAATATGAAGTGGAACTAAAATAATTGAGTTAAATATGTATTTTTAAGGAAGTGGCTATAAAATTCAATGTAAGATTCAGGAAGAATGTTCAATGAAACTCTTATCTGAGGAGGGGAATGTGGGAAAAAATAATTTCAAAATTATAGCAGTGTAGGAGGCTTGGCAGATGAAATCAAAAGAAGTAGAAGTTTCCAGAGTAAAAGCTCAAAAGTATCAAATATTAGAGAAAATTTTGGAAATTTGCATTCAAGGATCTATTTTTAAATAAAATAATAACATTTTTTAATAAAAAGTCCATGAACTCTCTGTTAAACTTATGAAGTTACCATTAACATAATGTATATTTAAAAGTAGTATATGCAAATGGGATGTTGGATCACATAGATGACCACTTTGAAATAGAGAAATACTTTGGGATTTCAGTACCTGCATTTCCATTTTTTATTAGAATCACATTTAAACAATTTAAGGGACACATGGTGTCTAGACATGTTAAAGAATCAAATTATAACAAGTTTAAATGAAAATATGGTGGGGGGAAGATGGGGTCATCATATGGGCACCTGGTTTAGGTACAAAATAGACAAAAATCTCTCACAAAGCAGTCAACACGCCATGCACTTTTTAAACATGTACATAGAAGTCCTGTCATAGTACAAGGCAACTTTTGTGAGATAATTAACAATATGAGTAATAACAAATTCTTGTAATACATCCTTAGGTTCACCATTCCATCAATTTGATTAGATATCAAAAAATTGAAGATTATGATTCAAAGAAATATAATCTTACAGAATATCCAGTTAGTATGTTTGTGTGTGTGTGCGTGAGCGTACATTAGATGCACAGTTAGTATTTCACATCAGCAGGTTCTTCATTCACAGACTCAAGCAACTGTGGTGTTAATTTTTGATCAAAAATACTTGGAAAAGATTGTGTCTGTACCGAAGACCTATAGACTATTTTTTCTTGTCATCATCACATAAAAATAGAATGTAATAACTATTTACACAGCTTTACATTATACTATGTACAGTAAATAACCTAAAGATCAATTAAAGGGTATGGGAGGATGTGATTTTGTAAGTGTGCCAGCATTTTATATAAGGAACTTGAGCACCCACAAATTTTCATATCCACAAGGGATTTTGGAATCAATTACTGGATGCTAAGGGATACCAGAGATTTGAGCATGTTTCTAGATTAAGGAATGGGATAGATAGGGAGATGGGATACAGAACAGGGAAGACATATTAATTAGGCAAGCTCCAAAAGGACAGAGTACACATGAGCAAGGGTAGATATAAGATTGACCTTGAATGAGATATGCAGGAGTATGGGAGATGCTACATTCCAAAGACTTCATACATCAAAAGGTTAGGTAAGATGTGTGTGGGTTTATAACTTTTACAGCTGTACCAACATAAGGAGCAAAGTGGTAGCAATGAGATTTGATGTTTGAAAGTAATACACATTACAAATAGTTACAAGAGGTAGGAGTGGAAGTTAATGAATAACACATAAAGCAGCTTTTTCCAGCATAAGGATGAGGCCTATTTTATATATAATTTTATCTAACATAACACATGCCACACAATAATTTGCATATGGTAAAAGTCTTATAAATAATTACTGAGTGAATAACAAAACAAGAAAAAGCATAATTTTTTTGGTATGTGTTTGTGTATGGGTTAATAGCACCTAAATCTACTCTTCTGGCACATTTTCAGTATATAATACAATATTATCAGCTATACTCGTCATGTGTACTTTGACTTATTCGTACTACATAACTGCAAATTTGTACCCTTTGACTTATTTATCTACATTGCCTCACCTTTTCTTGCCCCTAGTAACCATCATTTTTGGTTTTTGACTACTCTAATCATGTACATCTTAAACATATACAGTAAAACTAAATAAAAGAAAACTAAGGTGAATGGGTGAATATTGGCATGTTATAAGATTTGAGGATGTGAATTGACAGTGGCAACAGCTTAGAAATTCACAATTTTTTGCGAGTACAGTATAAGGACGGTGACCAAAAGGAATAACCGAGGAGCTGGTATCTAGGAGCTCACTCCTTTCCTTCTGCAAGCACACTTATCTCTTGGCTTCCTCAGCAGCACATTTTCTTGAGTTTCTTCTTATCTGAAAGCTTATAATCAGTTTCCTTTGCTTGCAGCTTCCTGTCCAACCAATCTTTAAATATTGAGATAGGACTTCCTCTGCTATACTCTTTCTTTAGGTAATTTCATCCATTTTTACATTTTCAAAGACCTCCATAAACCAGGCATATTGGTGCACACCTCTCACCCCAGTGGCTGGGGAAACCAAGGCAGGAGGAGTGCAAGTTCCAGTCCAACTTGAGCAGCTTTGTCTCAAAATAAAAACTAATAAAGGTTGGGAGTATAACTCAGTGGAAAAGGGCCCTTGGGTTCAATTCCCAGTACTGAAAAAAGAAAAAGGCTGAGGAGGGAGGATTATATAAGCTCATGTGCTGGAGACCAGTCTGTGCAATGCAGTGAGACCTCACTTCAAAAACAAAAAGCAGCTGGGTGCAATGGTGCATGCCTATAATCCCGGCAGCTCAGGAGGCTGAGGCAGGAGGATCTTGAGTTCAAAGCCAGCCTCAGCAATAGTGAGGCACTAAACAACTCAGTGAGACCCTGTCTCTAAATAAATACAAAATAGGGCTGGGGAAATAGGGCTCAGTGGTTGAGTGCCCCCGAGTTCAAATCCCCAGAACCCAAACAAACAAACAAACAAAAAAGCAAACAACAACAAAAAGCCAATTTTTTAATAAAAAAATCTATTGTTTCCATGGTTAATACATTTAGTCTTGTCTTTTTCTTTCCTATGAATTTCAGACTCAAATATCACATCTCCCTTTGATTATCTATTCAGCACATAAAACCAAATGGGCTAAAACAGAATTCTGCATCATCTACCCCTCCGCAAGCCTCTTCTTTGTTTTATCTCATTCCAATAAAAAGCATGACTGTCTGCCAAATTATTATTAATTCTTGTCTTTATTTCCTTCCCACATTTATCTCATGAGCAAACTTGAATGATTTATATTCAAAATATCTAAATCATCTTTAAATCCATTCTCTCCTCTACTTCCACAGAGCTGCTTTCTTGCTTGAATGGCTGCTTACTATCCTTCCCATTTCCAATTTTTTTTCCTCCCCAATTGCTCTCCACTGAGTGGAGGATATAAGTTTGAGGATATAAGATTGCCTTTTTACTTATGATTCCAGAGCTTTTTCATCATATTTAGAGTAACATGGAGTAACATAGTGGAAAATACACTCTTATTTAAGCTCAGCTTCTTGTCCTACTTTAGGACCTTTGCAAGAGCTGCTGCTCTGTCCTGCCTGATTTCCACGTGGCTGGACTTCTCACCATTCTTATCTCATCAAAATTTTCAAATTCAGAGAGATTCTGCATGACTCCTCCATGTAACCAGGCTCGCAAACCTTCAGTCACTTTCCACCATGTGACCTTGTTTCATTTCCTTTGCCTCACTATCTGATTTGTTTCCTTCTTGATCTATTATCTCTAGGATAATGTATGTTTCACAAGAAGAAGTAACTTGACTACCTTGTTCTCTAAACTTGGCCCTAAACTTGGCACATGGCAAGTTGTGAGTATTTGTTGGATGAATAAAATCATTGTTTCTGAAAGGAATAATGAAGGAGGGTGTGGAGTGACTGGCTGGAAGCCACAGAAATCTACTTTCAGGTCCCTGAGTTGATTCTGGCAATTAAAATTTTCTGTTTTTACAGTGAGTTCAAGCAATTTATTCTTGGTCCCTATGTGTATTCTCCCTTCTCATTCGACCATGCATCAACTCACCAGTAGTTTTTAATTAAAGCTCAGTTTCTGAACATTGCCAGCTATTATGACATAGACATTTAATGATTCCTACTGAGAAAACCAATTATAATCATAACTATGTATTAATTGTTTAACAATTTAAACTCAAGTAATGAGATAATCTTATTCATAGTTGACAAAAACATGCCTTTATATTTTATGGGTTTTTTTTTTTTTAACCAGGGTAACATTATATTGCCATTTTCAGACGCTTAATTTTCCCTGGTTGGAACTTGATGAGGTTGTCAGTGCATTGGCAGCACAGAGATTGGAGCAGAGATTGAAATGCTATTAATTCCAGGTCTTTCAGCCTCTCTCCGCTCTCTCCCTGTAGTCCCCTGGTCTTGGATGTCCTCCTGGACTGTTCTCCACTCTGTATTTATCTAACAGCTCTCTGTTGATTTTCAGAATCCTGTTATTTACCTTTCTTTTAAAAGAAACCTTATTACCCACCTGGGTTTTAAAACTAATTTCTCTTAAAACACTAACATTTTATTGGAAAACTTTACAAAGTCAGGCTCTATTAAGCATTTTCCTCCTCTCTCTGATTATTTGATGTTCAAATGACGAGCTCCTCATGTTCAGATTTGAAAAGGCTCAATCAGACGAAGGATAAAGCATGCTGGGGCCAGAATTCATTAATTTATACCCTTAAGGTATTATCATAGGTTATTAATATGTAAATGCTAATTTTCTTAGAATTCTAAATGGTGGTTAGCTACAGTACATAAAGTTACTGAAGCTAATCACCATCAATGACAAGTTGAAATGCAAATTACACGAAAATATTTCACTTTAATTATATCACAATTAAGCACTTTCAGTTTCTCAGATGTCTTTTCTAAAGCTGCCCCTGGACAACACCATCCAAGATGACAATGAGATCCCATCAAGAGCTGCACTTGTACAGCCCTGCTCATGCTCCCTTCAGCTTTATGACATCTCAGCTAAAAAGCACATTGCAATTCTAAATTAAACTAATTGAGAGCTCAGTAAAAATATACAGGCTTGTTTGCACATTTCTTTCCGGAGTCAGGCCATCATAATGGAAACACATGGCTCATTTTCCTTCCAAGGCCTATAAAGGAATAAGCAGAAGGCTATTTGCAGTGCTCAGCACGAGAAGCAAGATTCCATTCAGTGCAAAGATGGCTTCCTTGGCAGTAATTTGAAAGCTGCAAAGATCACATCATTCTTTTATACTACTAATATATAACCATAAAAGCTCCAACAAGTGAGCCCTTGGAAGGAAAGAAGGTGAGAAAAGAGGAAAAAGCAATTTCTAAAAAGCACCTATATTAAAACAGGTGTGTTTGCTTCTTTACTTCCAATCATGGAGAAACAAAGTACAGCATAGAAAAAAGGCACCTAGGGATTTACTGTTTAGCACTCAATGATTGGGAATATATTTTTACCTGTAAGTGGGTGCTTAATGGAAACATTTGATTCATCATCTATATTTTATACTCTATAACTGAGTTGCCTAATTACAGTAAGATTCTTTTTATGCTAGAAAAACACTTTTTCACGGGTCTAAATAACATGTTGAAAGCTTTCCTTCATCAAAGGAGACACAGCTATCGTCCTAAAAAGCATTTAAATGCATTTTGGAAGTAGATAACATCAATTAAAAATGGAATAGAATAATATTTGGGCAGATATTTGAGTGGGTTTTGGAAACAACTGTTCTCATGAATATTACATTTCCTGAATAACTGAACTGTCATCATTTATTTTGGATATAGAATTTTGTGACATTTGTTTAACATCTATTTGTACCTTTAGATATATCTCGGTGGTAACAAGGACTATGGTTGCTTTAATCAGCTTTTTCTCCTAGAGCATCACCACAGGCTTGGCACATAGTTGGTAGTAAGTAAATACATGCTGAACAAATAACTGAGAAAATGGAGGCAAAGAAGTGGTTATGTGTGAAAAGCACTTGAGACTCATGAAGGTATTTGACCTAATTAATTCACTGAATGAATAATGCCTCATTGTATTTGAGATTATGTAAGCTATCAAGGTTAATTTCTGTACAACTTATTTGAAATTTACAGTTTGCACAATTTTCATGGGACTGTCTGCACTGTAATTTACCCCAAGTTTCTAAAGCTACATCTTTAGCATGAGAGGGAACCATTCAGGCAGCTAACCAGGGAATGGAAAAGATTAGCAGTCATTATACACCTACTGTATTCCAGGCTTTGTAATTTTTGCATAGTCATTTTATGTTAATTGTCTTATTAAAAATTTATGACATTCTTATAGGTAAATATCATTTTCCTTGGTTTTTCTTTTCATTTTTAAAGATAATATTTGGTGAAGGGCTGGGATTGTGTGCCTCAGTGGTAGAGCAGTTGCCTAGCGTGGGTGAGGCACTGGGTTTGATCCTCAGTACTACATATACAAATAAATAAAAGTTATTAAAAAATGCAATTTTTTTAAAAAAGATAAAATTTGGTGAATTTATGCTACTAATATAACTCTATATAGCTAATTGATGAAAGAACAATGTTTAATATAGGTGTGTTTCCAAAGTTCATGCTTATTCCATTCCACCACTTGAAAAGAAGATCACCGGCTAAGTATGTCTTCCATCCTGCTGTACTAAAGGGATTTTGGCCATTATACCTTTATTGCTACTGGAAGAGGCACTGTAAGAATACTTACACTTCATGGAAACAGAAGTAGGTCTTAAGGGATTATGGAAAATCGGTTTCTTGTTAAGAAGCCACTTCTTAAAGCAAACTGAGTTTTAGCTGTCAATTTAAAAAGGAGAAACACACATATAACTCAGACTAGTAAGACTGCAGAATCCAATGTTTCAAGATCTCTTTTTTGTGTGTGTAATTGTGCTTTGCTAAATCCTCCTGCATAAAATCCAAGTGGAGAAGTTGATGCTAACCATGGCTAGATGGAAATATTAAACATTTGCATGGATTAATTTCCTCATAAAAAACCAAGGCTAAACAGTTTTTGCCCTTCTAGAATGTAATGTAAGAAACATTTGTCAGATGTTAAAAAAGTATAACATGTCTGGCTCAATGTATTTAGATATATTATTTTGCCTGTATTCAAATTTCCAGACCAATTTTCGAACATTTGGGCCATACACTGAGAAGGAAAACATGAAAAAGAAATAATGAGCCATTTTAGCTCCTTTTTCTGTTAAAGATATATTTTTAAGATAATGGTGTTTTGAATCCTCAAAAACCTTCACAGAGTTTTGTGGTTAAATAAATACTAATTTATAAAGTCTCTCTCTTTATATCTCTAAATTATTAGGATGTTACAGAGCAGAATGATATCTAATAAAATGCTATTTTATTGCATATGGTATTAAACCACAATGTATAATTGAAAGACTAATATCAATAAGTTTAATCTGACTGCACCTCTGTGTGTTTGCATGTGAAGTAAGGAAAATGTTTTTGGGCTTTGGGAAATTATAATAGGATGTGGATTAGTGTAATAATCATTATAATCACAAAATTTGAAGTATACATTTTCTTCCACTTACACAACAGTATTTTTGATAATTTTTTATTTCTTAGGATAATTATAACTACTTATAATCCAAAAAATCAGACATTAAATTAGAACACAGACATCTAAAAAAATGGAAGATATGTACCTCTATTTCCTAGTTTAAAAAAAGTGAAGGAAAGTTTAATCATTCTACCTTAAAGTAAAATAATTACACAATATAAAATTTGATTATGTATACCAAGTAATTTATGTTAGATGCTGCAGAGATCAGCAGACACGTACATTATACCAAAAATTATACAAGGAGACATTTTTTCTAAACAACTTGATTATTTTGTATGCTATGTTAGAAAAGTAGAATCTTTCAGATTTGTAAAATAAGATCCACAGTTTTGAGAACAAATGACCACAAATATTTCAAATATAACAACTTTCTAAGTATCCCAGTGTTTCCTTAGAGAGATAAAGAATTATCGACTATTCTTTCAATATGGTTCATCAGCCTCCTAAATATCTATCCAGAGTTATTTTCCTCTAAATGAAAGCTGCAAAGTTCAGCACTCCCAGGGGCTAAGCATGTGAGCCAAGTGGGTGATCAGGCCAAGGGAATGGTGTCCACCTGCAGGGGCTAACTACTCTCATCTCCAGGTACTTGTTGATTGACAAGAAAGATTAAAAAATTTTGGCCACAAATAAAATATTTATTGATTTTTAAGTGGATCAAGCTATATTTTATTTGTGGATGGTGTATTCCCTAGAACTGGTAGTTTTCTGGGGCTGTTGCTGTCTGTCTTCATTGAGGTTTGACAATCTACTGCCAAACTACAGGAGAAGATCTTCACACTGTTGTTTTTAATCTGCTTTGAGAAGTTTGTCAGAATGAAAATGTATCCATGAGTAAGTTAGTGAGTATCTTCTAGTGTCCAGGAGAAATGATCTTGCCTGGATTATGGAACTCTGTGGCTGGAGAAGACTTGAGAGACTATTTAGATGAATTGAAACTTCTCACAAAGGAGGAATGGGAATCCCTAAGGTGTACAGTCACCTGTCTCCAGCTTTTGGACACTGACAAAGTAAGCAGATTTTCTTAGCTTACACAAAAAGCAGAGATGAAAACTCCATTCAGACAAGGGGAACAATTCAACAGAAAGAAACTACTTATAAGTTTACAGACATGCAAAATAAATGCGTATTTCTTGTTTCTGAAAGGAGGCAACACCTGTGAGCATGGAAAGTGTATACTAATCCATGTAATAATAATAATCCATGTATTATTATTAGTTAAACTATCTTTTATAAATTTTTATGTTTTCTCACAGATAATAATAAATATTTCTATAGATTTTTTGCTATGGAGTCTGAATGCATTCCAATTACTCAATTCTTTAATTGGTAATATTTGCATACTACAAAAATTATTATTTTTCTTCTGTTGACTAAGACAAATGAAATGCCTTATTTCTCTGATTCACTTACAGGGAAACAGATATAAACACCATGGTTCACTACACTGAGCCTACAGGCAGATTTTTGTGTGTTTTCTTTTTAAACTTGATTTTTCTTTCCTTTTTCTTGAAATTATGTGCAGACTTCATAGGCTGAAGCTTCTAAGCATTTAATTTTAAAGCTTATTATTTTGAATAATATTTTGTGTTTGATGTATGTTATGTTATAGTTTGAGTCTGGAATATTCCCTCATGTTTTGAAGTCTTATTCCCTAATACAGCAATGTTCAGGAAGGGGGTGCATGGGAAATGATTGAATGGTGAGAGCTCAAGCTCAGCAGTGGATTATTCATAAATTGAATGGATTATTGGGGAGTAGTAGAGACTGTAGGGGCATAGGACCTCATTGAAGAAAATTGTTTGCTGGTGGCACACCTAGAATGGTTTATCTTGTCCCCATTTCCTTCTCTCTCTCTCTATCTCCTCTCTCTGCTCCTTGGTTGTCACAGGGTGAACAGCTTTCCTCTGCCCTGCCTTGGTGATGTCCCTATCTTGGAGCAAACTGACCATGAACTGAAACTTCTGAAACAATGAGTGAAAATAAATCTTTCCTCTTAAGTTGTTTTATCAGGTGTTTTGGTCACAGCAGTGAAAAGCTGACTAATATAACATAGCTATATACTAATCTAGTATATACTTAACTGATTTGCATATTATGTTTCAGGTGTTTTGGGATGTCTGAATACATAAAAACAAGAAAAACACATTTTATTATTTTGAAAATTTGCAAAATTAATGTTCTATTTAATAGAATTTAATTCCATCATGGTTAGAATAACTATTCATTCCGAAATATTGAGCATCCACTCTAAGTTAGATACCATGATAAGTGTTGGGAAATACACAAAAAAGAATTTAACTGTGATCCTCACTCTTATATTGAACTAATATTGTCAGTGCAATTAATACTTATAAAAGAGGAGGGCAGCTGGGCTCAAGGGTGCAAGCCTGCAATCCCAGGTGCTCAGAGGTTATCACAGAAGGATCATAAGTTTGAGGCCAGCTTCAGCAAGATTCTGTCAAGAAAAGAAGGGATGGGGTGGTAAGAAGAAAGTAAAAGGGCTGGGGAGGGATGGAGTTGTGGCTCAGAGGCAGAGTCCTTATCTGGAATGTGTGAGAACCTGGGTTTGATCCTCAGCACCGCATATAAATAAATAAAATAAAAGGTCTATTGACAACTAAAAAAAAACATTCAAAATTTAAAAAGGACTGGGGATGTAGTTAAGCCTTGGGTTCAATTCCCAGTACTACAAAAAAAAAAAAAAAAGGATTAAGGAGTGCTGCCAGGATGCAAACTTACTTGGAGTTTTATCTAGGAGTGTGCCAGTCACAAGTTGGTGAAACACTTTTTAGATATAAGAAAACTACAAAGAGCTTTATAGAAATTAAATTATTTTGTTTGGTATCTAAAGCAGGAGGGAAAATAGTGATTGCTATGGTTGCAGAAGAAGTACAAAGCCAGGTCTTAGAGGAAAGCATAAGAAACATTAAGAAAGTACTTAAGAAAGCATAAGAAAGTTTGGATCTGAAATTTGACCTAGTGTCAAAGGGACATCAATTTCCTATTCTGAAGCAGAATAGTGAAATATCTCTTTGTGGTCTTCAGAATGATAGCTGTTATGTGGGAAATTGATTAAACAGGTACAATAATGGTTCTTGTGAAACTTGATAGCTAGTATTGCAGCATTTCACACACACACAAAAAAACTGTTGATAGTTTAGAATTTGAAGACTAAGAAGATTGAAAGAAACACCTGGACTCAAGGTGAATACTTAACAAGTAGAATTAACAGATTTTGGTTATCTGTCACATGTGAGCATTTGGCAAATTCACATCTTGGTCTCTTGCTAAAACAACTGGCTGAATGCTGCTATGTTCCCCACACATAAAGGTATGGTAAACTGTAGGAGGTTCATTGAGCCCATTTATGTATATGAGTTGGCAATGCTTGGAGGAAAGTCAAGAAGAAAGAAATGACAACTAGATATCTACCTATATCTGTCTATAGGTGAAGATAGAAATTACTGGAGATACATACACCACACACACACACACACACAGGAACACAGAATTTTTGAGAGCAGAAACAAACACTAGGAAATTTTATAGAAGATGGCATCAAAGGGCCATCAAAGGAGTCTTAGCAGACAAGGCATGAGAAGTGAAAACAAGCCTAGTGTGATATCATGGAATCCAAAGGAAAAATGTGTTTCAAAAAGAAGGTGCTTGGGGTTGAAGCTGTAGATCAGTGGTAGCGACCCTGGGTTTGATCCTCAGTACCACATATAAATAGATAGATAGATAGATAGATAGATAGATAGATAGATAAGGATATTATGTCCATCTCCAACTAAAAAAATTATTTAAAAAAGAGGGGGACTGGGGCGGTAGCTCAGTGGTAGGCATTGGGTTTGATACTCAGCACCACATAAAAATAAATAAAGATATTGTGTCCAACTACAACTAAAAAAATATTTAAAAAAGACGTATACTTCTTAGTATCAAATGCTGCTGGGGCAGATTTATCATGCCAGGAACAAGTGGATGTCCTAAGAAATTAAAGAAACCAAAGAATGAAAACTGAAAAAAAACAATTCATTAAACATAAAAAAATATGTGTCACATTACATTGTGTAGAGAGAAGTGATGGGAGGGGAGGGGAGAGGGAGGGGGGATAGGAAGGACAGCAGAATAATACAGACACTATTATTGCTGTATGTATATACTTGACTGTATGACCAATGTGATTCCGCAACTTGTATACTCAGAAAAATGAGAAATTATACCCCTTTTGATTCAAATGTATGATATGTCAAGATCATTGTACTGTCATGTATAACTAATTAAATAAAAAATTAAAAAAAAAGATAATTTAAAGAAAAAAACATGCAAAGAATATACAAATTCTATATTAGGTGGGATCCTATTAATGTCTAACTTCCAAATTAACATCATTTTAATGCCTGCATTATATATATGTCCTATTCGTTTCTACTTGTACACATATATTGACACCACACATTGTTTTATCCAATACTGTGAACTGAAAATCTCACTGCTTATATTTATTTTCTCTGATTTTGTTAATTTTGTGCAGTTAGGTAAAATTTTATGCTTTAATGATCATGAAATATCTGACAAAGATTCTTTACATATGCACTTTATTATTTACTCCAAGATGTTAATTTAGGCATGGGAAAGAAAAGATATGAAACATGAGATGTAAATAGAATGCTTAAATATGAGCTCTACAATTTGGAAATCTAGACACACAAAATGAGGTAATGAATGTGAGTGCAATTTGTAAACTCTAAAGCTCTGTTCAATTAATAGCAGCAAGGGTGGTAATGTTGTTAGTCCTTCTTTCGTGCTGCCTGACATCTGAAACACTTGCCTATGTTTAGAAAATTCACCACCCCATGGGTCTGAGAGCCTAAAAGTGCCAGATACTGTTCCCCAGCCCCCCTGGAAACTAAGCTATGTACTTACATACCAGTTACAACTTATTTCCTCTCAGCTTCAAATCTACTTTCCCTTGTCCTTCATTGTGTGATTGGTACTGGAACCAGTAAGCATTGTCCTTTGTCAGCTGGTAGAATACTAGGTTCTATAGAGGGCACAGGAAGGGGTTTTCTTTGGAGCTTGGTCCTCTGTCATTATTTTTCCATCCAAGAATATGGCAACTCACACTGAGGAATTCCAGTAGCACTTCAAACCACTCTTCTCCCTAGCCAAGGCTGCTTCTAAGAATCTCCTTCCCACAGTGATCCAGCAGCACAGGGCTGCTTATCTAAACTTTCACACTCCTCTCCCATTGCTTCTGTTACTTTTTATGCTTCTGCTGGCTCACACCCTCCATTCATAGAGAGCACTTTTATGGATATACTGTGGCCCTCCCATACCCTTATATCAAGGAGCTTTGCCAATTAAAGGTAAAAACTCCTGATAGCCACATCTTCTTCAAAGAAGTCTCAGTTTCAACCTTGAGAGGGGTATTTAATTCCTTGCTGGTCACCCATCCTCAGCCTACAGGTAATAGCTGTGCCTTTACACTTGCTAATTCTGAACATTTCAGAGTCCTCATTTGCTTTTTTAGCACATAACATCCTTCTACTAGTTAATTATGCTTTATATTAATTTCCACACTGCAAGTGAATTGTGTGGTTTTTGATTCATGATTAGATGATAACTACTATAGGTCAAAATAAGGAATCTGCCAATCCAAACAGATATGGATAGTATGGAGAGGCAGTGACCACAGTATCTTCTGTGGCTGTGGTAAGGTTTGGCCTTACAGGTTCAGATGCAAGAGGCTGCCTGTTGTGTGCAGTACTGAAACCCAGCAATGTCACAAGGGTCCTCACTGGCCACTCATTTTTGTGTTTTCGGTTTGGGCAATGTTCATTTCTCCTTGTCCTAGATCTAGTTATCCAATATTCCTGGCAATTGTTTATATATATATA